>NC_056747.1:310449960-310472460 GCF_019279795.1 Protopterus annectens | reverse complement strand
ACTGCAGTACTTGGAAAAAAAAGTAAGCCTTTCTGATCATTCAGTCTAAGTATACCAGACAGTCTTGTCCTCTGGTATACCTACTTAGAACACAAATAAATCCACAGTGATGCCCACTTTCTGGTGGCTGTGTGGCAATAGGTAGTCTGCACTACACCATGGAGCGCTAAGTCTGGCACAAAGTTTGGTACGGATGCCTCCAATGTAAGTGCCACAAATCAAAAATCTAATCTCACTGTACTCCCACCTCATCTCTGTATTATATTTTCATAAATTAGCCATTCTGTCTACTGACTTTCAGCAACAAATATTTTTTTTTGTATTTTTTTATTCATTTATTAATGGGCTAATCCTGCTGGACATGTGTCTCTTTTCAGGCAGTAAAAAAAGCAACGGAGATCTTGCTTTCTCCGTTGCTTTTTTTTTAAAACCTGTCTCGCTATGTTAAATGGGTTTAGCATAGCGAGACAGCTTTAAAATAAGCAACGGAGATCTCCGTTGCTTATTTTAAAGCTGTCTCGCTATGTTAAACCCATTTAACATAGCGAGACAGTGTTTTAAAAGTAAAGTTATACTAATGGAAAAAAGTCTGGGCGACCGGACCTTTTTCCATTAGTATAACTCGATTTACAATGTGCACGCTGGCCAATCAGCGTGCACGTTTTGGGGGGGTCATGGTATAATACAACAGTTACAAATGCCATAAGCTTCTGCACATTTAACATTTAGCCACTCTTTATCCTCAAGTACCTCAGCAAGTTTAAGTACCACTCGTCCTGATAAATATTATTGCTTAAGCACTGTATTATAAGTAAATCTGATACACAAACAGAAAGATAGACAGACAAAGATACTCCTAGAAAAAAAATATTGGCGTCTCAAAGTGTTCCCAGGTGTTGCAATTATTCATTAGGCAAGTGGACGCCCTCTTCTTTGGCCACTGCCTTCTTCCACCCACCATAGATACTCTTGACTCTGATATTAACATGTAAACTGCGGTGGTGGTGCGGCGGTAGCGTTGTTGCCTCACAGTTAGACATTGCCCGTTCGATTCTCAGTTAGAGCATCTTCTGTGTGGTGACATGCGTGAATGGGCGTTCCTTCGTTGAAGGTTGTGCGTTAGACCCGGCAAGCCAGCACGTAAAACTCAACTGCCAATCATTAGCGGACAGGAGTTCTACTGTGGCGACCCCTAACCGGGAAAAGCCGAAAGACACAAACAAACAAACTTCCCCATTCTTTGTGCCTATGTATTCCACTGCCCTCATATCTTGTGTAAAACTGCATTTTCTTAACTCAGTCAGGAATCATTCCCTCATAGTACTGCCGACTTAATCTTGCCTTTCAGTTTCTCTTGAACTCCACTCTGCTTACATGTCCCCAGAAGAAGTGGCCAGTCATATTATTCCTGTTTTTTCTCTCTTTTCAACTGTAGACAAATCAATCACTTCCACTTCTGTCATCATCATGGAAGCTTTCTAGTCCATGATATCCACCAGCCTAATTTGCCTTTCTTATTATAATCAGTAAAACTAGACACCAAATTCCAGATACATCCTTCCCACTATCATGTATAATGGAATGATAATTTCATTTTCAGCTCCCTAGCAGATGTATAAGACCTATACATGCAAGTTCTGTAAGTTCGAAAAAACAAAAACAAAAAAACTATGTGCAACAACATAAGAAATGCAGCGAATCTGAAAATGAACTGTAAAGCCAGCAATGTCTTTTTGCAGAGCAGTTTCACAACCTGTATAACAAAGACCACACTCTGTATAACAAAGACCACACTCCTGCTGCTTCTATCCACTAAAGTCAAAATTGCTTTACCTGAGTAGGGGATCTTCATGGTACCCCAACATCTGACTTATTATATATTCTGCTCATTTACATTTTCAGTCTTCCTTCTTTGAGGATTACTATTACCGTCCCCTGAATTTCAACAGAAACTTTAACTTATTTATCTTGAGTCCATTTCTTTAGCTATACATCCCAGCAACCAGATAGCCTTCACTGCTACCCTCCTCTTAAATGCTACCAAGTGATTTAGTAAAGGAGTGATTACAACCCATGATCCTTTTCTTTATTTATCCTCCCTAAGGTCAATGTTTTTACTCTGTATGTTTTTTCTGAAGTTTTACACACACACACACACACACACACACACACACACACACACACACACACACATTAGACTGTAGCTGCTATTCATACATGTTTTAAACTGAATCTGAGCTTGTTGGAGATAGCAGATTTGTTTTTCACCATTTCTGGTATCGTCAGGTGGACAGACTGGGTTTGCTCTTAACTGTTTTTGCTCTGAAACAGCTTTAGACATTTGTGATCTAACATCCAATGCGTGCATCTTAAACCTTCTGACAAAATCAAAACAGTTCAAATAAATCGTCAGCTGTCTAAAGCCATAAGTGTTATTAAGAAGTCCAAATGGGGAACTGTTCAGCACAAACTAATCTTAATTTGGTCAGATTCATTAGATTACAGGTCTTAAACTGGAGTTCATAAGTCAGCACACCACAGTGAATATTCTTTTTTGTAATACTTTGTAACTCAGTATTCCAGTAACCACTCAAGCTACACAATTTGTGTCAGCAGCATTTTGTTCACCTTTGTGTGTGTTTTCATAGCAGGCTAAGCAATTCTGTCTCTGTCACTTAGTTGTTGCGATATATAGAGAAATATGACAATTAAGATAATGTAACAAATATAAGTATGAACAATAATTAATATCTCTTTTAGCTGCACTGGACAGAGGCCGAATATCAGTGAAGTTGTTCATCATGTAATGTTTAAGATGAAATATTTCAACAGCTTGTATGCAGCTTTGTTTTACAATTATTAATGTAAATATGAGCAGGCAATATAAGACAGCTGCAGATGTTGCTAGGATGATTGAAACGAAACAACTGGAGGTGTCATTAAGGTATAATGAGCAAAACACTTGACAAACCAGACTAATGGGCTAAGTAATTCTTCTGTCAGCTAGCTTTGACAAGTGCAACACCCATACTTTCAAAAATTATTAAAACGGGTAGTTGGCTATTTTTTTCATTGAAGTATGTATTTATAATTTTACCTGCCCTTTAAAATGCATTTTGGGTGATTTATCCTCCCAGTTACGTACAAGTTGTTCATCTGATGGCACAGCATAGCAAGATGATCCCCATTAATGCGATCATATTTCTAACAGCCTTTACAGCAGGGCTTAGGTAAAATCATTTATATTGTGTATGTCAGTGCAACTATGTTTTTTATATTGTACAACTTTGTCCTGCATATCAGTGTTTCGCATATATCTATCCCTATCTCCAGAGTAAATCCAATGACTTATCTGAAACCTCAAGCTTCCTTTTTGTTTGCTCTTTATCTTTCAAGTTAGACATTTCCCCTAATAAATCAAAATTAACATAAACAGTGCATATTTTCAATTACCCGTAACAGTAATGAGCACAGCATTCTAGTCATTAATTTTGCTAAAGAGCTGATTCATCATCAAAAGATGCAAAGATTAATAGTCGTGTGCTTCAAAGCCTGTCATTCGAAGTTAGCAACACAGCCTGATAACTTATCTCATGAATACTATAAAACAGAAAAAAAGTGTTTATTTATATTCCTTATTATTTTGCAGCTATCTTTATTTCTGTTCTATTCTGGTTGACCTACACAATGTTTTATTTTTACTGATGACATTTTGCGGAACAAAGGTCATATCTTTCTTTCTCTTGGAGAGATGTTTGAATGGAGCAAATTTAATTTCTTCTGAGATGTAGACATACTCTAGCTCGGCAGATGAGAGCTTACTTTCTGGCAATATATTGCAAGATGTTAGGAACACTTTCTGAAGGCAGCTAATGTTCTCTTTGTTATCACTGCTAATCTCATTTTAAGCTAAAACGCTATCACACTGATACCTGTGAATAAGATCTCACCAGTAGTACAACATCCAATAGATTAGTGGTTGTAAAAGACTACCTAATAATGCTAAGAAAGATAATAAAGCTTTTTATCCAACAAATTTATACAACATAAAGCTAGGAAAGCTCCGGTTAACAGGGAACAGAGGGATGAAGCCCTTACTGTAATTCAGTCAACCTAAGTTTGATAAGTGGCTAAAGAACTATAGTTAGTAGGCAGGAAGGCTGGGAGTAAGCAGCCATTGTTGGCCCTCCCATCCTGGAGGAGAGGGTCCAACACATGGGTGACACCTAGTGGGATGGCTTGGTATTGCATGCTCAGAGGTCTGACCTACCGAACATGTGCTGCAGCAGTGCTTGCACTGCAACCCTGGCAAGTATGCTCATGGAGGTCAGCATGTCTAACCAGGAAACTAGGTAGCAACTGCAGAACTTTGGATTGCTGCCAGTTGGGGTTAGAGACCAACTGACCCACACTATCGCCCATTTCCTGCCTATCAGAGAGAAAGGCTGTCCAGCGCTCTCAGCCTGTAGAATGAATGAGCTTTAGATCTCACTTTGCAAAGGAGATGGAGGATGGCCCCCTCAGGAGGAACAAATGAGCCAGATGGGTATTGGTAGCTGGGGGTGATTAGCTCAATCAGTCAAATGGAGGAGGGATAAAAAGAAAAGCATTCTGGGAAACTGTTCTTGTAGAGGTTAGAAGCAATCATCAGTATATATACACACACACACACACACACACACACATATATATATATATATATATATATATATACACACATATATATATATATATATATATATATATATATATATATATATATATACATATACATATATATATATATATATATATATATATATATATATATATATATATATATATATACACACACACAGAGAGAGAGAGAGAGAGAGAGAGATACTATGTATGTGTGTATGTGTGTGCATAGATACACACACACACACACACACACACACACACACACACACACACACACACACATAAAATATGTATATATATATATATATATATATATATATATATATATATATATAAATATATATGTCTACAAACAAAGAAAGATCTAAATGCTATCATGCGTAACATTGACTTTTTTGCCGGTGGGTTTGTCCCCACACCCCTTACTGCCTATATATTCTAACTCTGGGATTACACAATACTGGAAAAAGGATGTATTCCCCATCCTGAGTATGTAGTGATTTCACGGAGATGTTGACCATCTGTTCTGTAGACCAAAGTATGTTAACAAAGCAGATGTTGACCTTAATCACACTTAGCAATACAACAATATTAAAAAAGAACACACACACACACACACACACACACACACACACACACATGTATACATATATATATATATATATATATATATATATATATATATATATATATATATATACACATATATGGGTCCACTTCTAAATCTCGAATCTCAAAATCTCTAAATTCAAAATACTGAAACCAAAATCTTGAAAGTTCAAAATACTGAAACTCAAAATATCGAAAAAAACACAGCACACCACATCATCAAAATTACAGTTTATCGAAGAAAAAAAGTAGGAGCCCACTTCAGTGAAAGTGCCTTTAAGCAAAAATGTTTGCACTTTCACAAATTACACTTTATCGAAGCACTGTACAGTGGGGGGGGGGGTAAGGGAATATACCCTTTCCTCAAATGCAATGCAATCTCGGAGTTAGTATATTTAAATAGTGGGGAGTGGGGGGGTGCAGGTGGCTTGCCCCCTTGCAAAAATGTGTTTGTAGTGTGTTTTATGCATGGTTTTGTGCATCAGTAAAGTGTAATTCGCAAAAGTGCATTTTCACTTAATGCACTTTTGCTGATGGGTTTGTACTTCTGTTCCGTGATAAAGTGTAGCTTAGATGAACAGAACTAGACCCATATATATATATATATATATATATATATATATATATATATATATATATATATATATTCAGCTGGTCAAAATGTTCTTTGGTCGACATTTGTTTAATTGACTGTATTTGGTCAACATATGCAGGTCATTAGCAGGGGATATATATCTTCTTCTTTCGGCTTTTCCCAGTTAGGGGTCGCCACATCGGAACTCCGGTCCACTAATGATTGGCAGGAGATTTTTTTTATGGTGCCAAGGTGCCAGCCCAATGTCACGTCCATTCTACGAATGTCTTTCGAATGCCACTCGACCGCGGGGAGGACATGCAGATATATATATATATATATATATATATATATATATATATACGTGTGTATGTGTGTGTGTGTGTGTGTGTGTGTGTGTGTGTGTGTGTGTGTGTGTGTGCATATATATATATATATATATATATATATATATATATATATATATATATATATTTTTTTTTAACTACAGTTGCATAAGCCAAGGTGCATGCATTGTAAAGTGCTGATGTTCTTTTTTTTCTTTTTTACCTTTTGTAGTCAATGGTCTGTTGGTGTAAATTAGTAGAGGCATGTATGTATATATATATATATATATATATATATATATAGAGAGAGAGAGAGAGAGAGAGATACACTGTAGATATATATGTGTGTATATATATATAAAGTAACATCTTTTATTGGTTTGCATTGTACACAGGCTGAATCTGCAATTGGTCCATATGGATCAATGTTCCACCCAGTAAACAAAAATCAATCAGTAAATAGTGATATTTGTTCTAATTATCATATAATTTTTCATTTTTACCTTCAAATGTGAATCAAACGAATTTAGCCTATGTCTACGTGAATATTTTTTTTCCTGGTAAATGGCTTTAAAAATCTTTTTTTCTACACTATATGCCACATCAGAGAACACTGTTTAACTACCTATCTAAAAATGTACTTCTGTCATTCCTGTCAGCTAAACTTTTAGCTCTTCTGAAAAAGCTGACGAGTCCCTCATTTCTCAGCTTGTCTACTTTATCTCTTTTACTGTCTTTTCAAGTTGTTTTGCTTCGCTACTTGTCAGTAATTAGTACTCTGTTAGTCCTTCTGTCGGACAGCATAACAGTTTTGTTCTAGTTATCTTTCATTCCACAATTTCCTCTTAGAATGCATTTCTTTTGGTCCATAGGTTCATAGGTAGGTACTAGGTTATTGGCCCTAGGGCCTATATAAGCCTAGCCAAAAAATATACCCTGGCTTTCACCACCCAAGAAAATTATTTTCCTGTGCCCCTGTCGAGCAGAGCCACAGAAGTGATCCCTGGGATGAATTTCCTATTTCCCATCCAATCATCAAGATTTTTCTTGAAGAGTGCTAATGAGGACGTCTGTTTGACATAGGTAGTCTGTTCCAGAGTATGGGAAGTCTCTGGGACAGGAATCTATCCCTCCAGCATGTTCTGTTTATTGTGGTGACAAGGTTTAAGTCCCTAGAGCGTGTAGCTCAGAAGGATTGGGATTTCTTTAATTGGAGCATGTCCAACAACTCTGGGTTTGACATAGATTTGTATGTTAGGCAGAGATCGCCCCTGAGTAGGCGATATGCGATGGAGTAAAGCTGTAGTTTTTTGAGACAGTCTGCGTAGGACATCTGTTTGAGGCCAGTAATCCTCTTTGTGAGGTATTTCTGTGGTCTTTCCAGTTGTTGTAGATGTCTTGTGAGGTACATACCAAAAGGGGCATTGTACTCTATAATGGGTCTAATGAGTGATGAGTACAGGGGAACAATGACCTCTTTTTTTCTGGATGAGAATCCTTTTGTGATGAGATGAGCCACATAGAAGGATTTCCTGACCATTGTGGCAATGCGATTATCAAAGGAGAGACTACTGTCCACCTGTGTCCCAAGGTCTCATCACATTTTCAGCATTAAGTAGACTACCAGCTATGTGGTAGTTCATGGGTACAGAGTTTTTAACCAAAGGGGATGACAATACACTTTTTGGCATTGAGCTTCAGGCCATGGCTTTGATACCAGGTATCTGTCTCAGTGAGGCCCTTTTGTAGTATGTCCACATCATTAAGAGTTTTGATTATGGCTCCTAGTTTGCAGTCATCTGCAAACTTTGTTAGCCAAAGACCTTCTGTGTTAGCCCACATTTCAGAGAAGTAGATACCAAACAGGAGAGGACCCAGGACTGAACCCTGTGGTACTCCACTTGTCACTGGTCTGAAGTCGGATTTGGAATCTGCTACTTTCACAGTGTGGGTTCTGTCCATGAGCCAGTTAGCAACCCATCTTGTGACATAGGGATTTATACCTAGTTTAGTGTGCTTATCTATAATTCCAGAGTGAGGGATGGTGTCAAAAGCCTTGGTGTGATCTAGATAAGCTGTGTGAACCACTTTACCCTCATCTATGACTTTGGTGACTGCTTCAAAGAAGTCAATCAGGTTTAGGAGACATGATCTGCCTTTTACAAATCCAAACTGGGTAGGGTCCAGAGTTTGGAGATTACCAGTGTCTTTGTTTATGAGTTCCACAATGATACATTCCATGGCCTTGCAGACCAAGCTCGTCAGGCTAATGGGGCGATATTTCCCGGGGTCCAGCATGGCTCCCCCTTTGTGGAGTGGTATAACTGTCGCAGTGTGCCATTCAGTGGGTACAAAGCCTGAGGTGAGGCTATGATTGAACATGGTACTTAGGTAGGATGCCAGTTCATTCTGTAGTTCATGTAGAACACAGCCTGGGATATTTTCAGGTCCCATGGATGCTGTGTTCTTGGCTTTGGAGAGTGTGTGTTTAAATAAACAGCCTCTGCAAGTCTTGAACTTAGAACCATGCACACTTCTTCCATAACTAGCAACAAGTTGCACTACTATCATATCTATTCCCAAAATGAATAAAATAAGAATCCCTTTTCAGCATAGCCTCACCACTTTTCACTTCCCCTCTAACACCCCAATATATTCTCTGTATTATCAGTTTGCATGTTTTCCTGATATAGAAATGCAATGTCAAAAAAGCAATCGATAGATTCATTTGGAACTTTATGAATATGGCATTGGAAGCATTGCATTCCCTGAGAGAATAATAGAGTTAATTATATGAATATATGAAGGGTCAGAAACAAGAATTAAGGTTGGAAGGTTCCTTTCTGACAAGCTGTGCTTCAACAGAAGAAACAGGCAAGGGTCTCCTATTTTGCTGTCTTATCTGCTTTATATTAAGAGCCATTGACAAAGAAAAGAAAAGACTCACAAATTCAAGGATATAAATGATACAGTAGTCAAAAAAGTTACCTTTCTTTGCAGATCACATTATTTTGTACTTGATAAATCCATAAATTAACATTTTGGTGTTATGGAGCAAGAGGTTCTCCAGTTCGATCCTCGTCTGGGGTGCCTTCTGTGCAGAGTCTGCATGTCCTCCCTGTGATCACGTGGGTTTCCTCTGGGTGCTCCGGTTTCCTCCCACATCCCAAAGAATTGCTGTAGGTGGATTGGACACTCTAAATTGACCCTAGGTGTGACTGTGTGCTTGTATGTGCCTTCTGTGGAAGGTTGGGGGAAAGCCGAAAGAAGAAGGTATTATGGAACATTCTGAGCCCGTTACACATTTTCCAGGATATAAAATGCATAAAGATAAAGTAACTGCTACAGCACTAACTATGTATCTACACATGAACTGCTTCAGCAACATCCATATTTATGGGGGACCAATAAAATGAGGTTGTTAGAAATATGGCTTAAATATGGATTAAAAAGGCTTCTGTCAACAGAAGTCAAGCATATGTGGAAAGAAACTAGGTAAAAATAATACAAAATCTGAGAAATTAGAAACTCTATATGGATATGGATAGTAAGATACAAAAAATGAAAATGATTAATATTATGTTCATAGAATACCAGAAAGTATTCTAAGAACTAAGCCAATATGGAAATAGATTAAATAGATGTTGCCAGTGAATAGGGTAACTGCAAATAGGGGTATAGAAAATAGGCACGAGGGTTTGTGGAATATACTGGAGAAAATAGGCAAAGGAACCAATGTATTGGTAGCATAACACTCAGGAGGGATATGTAAAAGAATGGACTGCAGGTTAGAGATTGCCTTCTCTACAAGGATTGATATCAGAGTTTAGGCAAAGAGAAAGGTTCAGGGGAGTGATACCTGAAAGACCAGCTCTGACATTGTTTTTAGTCACATTAAGAACAGAAGCTGTTGTTAAAAAAGGGATAATTAGTAAGGCATATAAAATATCCTGAATTAAAATCAACCAGAGTAGGTTAGAAAAGATTAGGTAGATAGACTGTTAAGGCAGTTTACAATGGAACAGTGGCACAACAGGTAGCACACTTGTCTTTGGTGCAGAAGGCTGTGCGTTCTATTCTCACACCAGGTAGATTGATTACTGTCACTGCTGTACATCATGGGGTGGTATTGTACTCCTGATTGTGTCATCTTTCGGATGAGCCATTAAACTGAGGCCCATCTGCTTGAGCTAGTGGTATCTCAAATGGATGTAAAAGATTCCATGGTACCTTTTGAAAACAGTAGTAGAAGTTACTCTCTGCCCTGGTCAAAGTTCCTGTAGTAGTATAACTACCATCTTGGGTCTGCCCTGAAAAGAGGTTAGTGGGACTAACCTGGTCAACAAAGGATAAAATAAAATAAAACAAAAATAAAATAAAACAATGGGAGGTTATTTCAATGGCTCCTAAGTAGGCAACAAAGACCAGAAGGTTTAGGATTTTTGCTTGGAAATGTATACATAGGTATTGTATACCACAAACAGATTTCAAAGAATTTTTACTCAGGTAGAGAGCAAATGCTGGAGTTCTGACGAGAAAGACAGATAACTGGGAACATGTTTTTGAGGGGGTGTAATGAGTTGGCAAATATTAAAAACACCTGCAGCATACTTGACAGAATTTTGGGGGGAGCAAATGGCTGTAATGAAGGAAAAGTTTATTTTCAGATGACACACAAGATCTGAATTGCATAGATATAGTAAGGCCTTACTAAACTAAAGGATATTGGCTGCCAAAAACAAACTACTACAAAAATAGCAATCAAAATCTAAACTAACTGTAACTGAAGTACTGAATATCGTAAATTATATACAAGAACTGGAGGTGGGATCATTAGAAAATTGAAAGAGCACATTTCATTGATATAAATGGAATTTGTGGGAACAACACATTCAGAATAATGCTTAAGAGGAGGAATGAGATGTAAGTGAAGGCAGAAATTGAGCAATTTATGTAATTGTGGATTAAATGGCAATTGTTAAAAAGAAAGAAACATATATGTAATGCATAATGCATGTAAATGAAAAAAATAGATATGGTTAGCTTTCTTTTCTTTTCTCTTAATGTAAGTGTGCCAATGTCTTGAGTGGTAATTTAATAAAGGCAATAAAAAAACAAACAAAAAAAAAAAACACCCACCCCTTACTTGAGTTCTCATTTCTGTGACTTTTATACCCACTTCGTTTGAGAAGGTGAAACTACTGCATGTGTTATGTTCTCCCTCATAACAGCATGTGTTTCTCTGACCTGAGACGATACTTGAACCCATGTTATTAATATCAAAGATTATGGCTATCCTCTGCCACAGCATGACAATCACCACTCTCTGACCTATTTTGTTTATGATGCGCAAAAGTTATCAGTCATGTTCAAATAAAAAGTCATAATATTAAATAAAATTAACATAACAAACTAGGGCACCACAGTTCCCATCACAGCTCTGCTTAATACACAAAGTATGAGTAGCTATAATATACTGTACTGTTGCCATAGAAACACAGATGGTGAAAGCAGAGAAATAGAGCTAAACACTACTTCCAAAGTGTGTGTGTGCGTGTGTGTGTGTGTGTGTGTGTGTGTGTGTGTGTGTGTGTGTGCGTGTGTTATGTGGATTCTGTAATAGCATTGGCAGCAAACTCTGTTTGAAGTGATAATATAATAAAAAGCAAAGACATTTCTGCACTTTGTCTTTGAACACTTTATTTATCTCAGCTACAAAGCTTGGTTACAAGCAATACCCTGCTGTGAACAAGACACTGTAACTCAGGCAGGATATCCTGTACAACAAATGTGTTTAGAAAGAATAACTGTGAACATTTCCCTCTGAAGGTTTATATTATATAAGTAAATAATGCTGGTTAACTGTAGCAGCAAAATAATTGCTGTGAGCTTGCCACATTAATGATGTTGTTCTCATTAGAAGATAAATGCTCAGTTGCCAAGTCTTTATGGTGAATCAGAGATTAAAAAGATGACATAAAATGAGCCATAACCCTGTAGGTTCTCTAAAGGCAATGCCTTAACTTGTATCCCTTGTTGATTTCACAGGATCATGTTTTAGAACACAAACCTATGTTCGACTGGGAAGAAAAGTTATTTTTCTTCTAGTAGTTTTTGTTTTAAAGGACTGTCTCAAGACATAACTATACTTTTAAACATGAGCACACTTTTTCCTATCAGTTTAAAAGTTGTTAAAAATATTCTAAAACCATTTTTTTCTGTGGAGCAACTGTGTTTATTTTACTTTTGGGGCTGGTAAAAGCTTTTTACTATGATGATATGCTTTCCTGGTGCCTGTCTCCCCTCTATTCCTGTTAAATATATTCTTGCATTGAATGTCTAATATAACATTATTTATTATTTACCCATTTATATCTGATGACCTGAAATATCTAACCAAACAATGTGTACTTTTCATGAAGTACTGGGGAAAAACTCTAGCACAAATTATTTGGCTTTACTTTCCAAAATAAATGCTAGCACTGAGGTAAATTCTTATTTAGTAGTAGAAGTAGATTATAGCAGTCTCCTTTTGAAAGGTAAACTGGGGTTAACAGGGTTGTTAATAGCAGCAGTGGCTTACACAGGGATGGACACAAAATTCTCTCTAAACAAGAAATACTTTCTTTCTCTCTCTCTCCCCCAGGAATGACAAGAGGTACTTTTCCTTGCCCACTGAGGGAACCCCAACAACTGCAGGGGATATGGCCTACTCCCCGTCCGTAGTAGCTTGTAGGTGGTACACCAGATGTATCCAGGTTAAAAGATGAGTGATCTAAGCAACCAGATTTGGCCACAGCAGAATTTCCCACCTTGCGGCTGAAGCAAATTGCTAGCCTGCTGTGGTGGCAAAGGCTTTTTACTTAACTTTTTCTTTTTATGACTGGAAGAAAGGCTGACCATCAGACCATAAATTGTTCCATGATCAAATTGAAAATTATGCCTCTTTCCCAGGGAAAACAAGCACACAAATTGTACCTGTCTTAATAAGTAATAAACATGTAGTGTCTAATTAGAGATCCATCAGGCTTACTTCTATTATTTGAAAATTATTTGAAAGAGTATTTTGACACATTTGGAGTTGAATGGCAATTATGGACAAGTGTTGATCCTGCACAATATGGATTCAAGAAGGGAAAATTATCTTTGGGATTGTCAGATTAGGTTTTGTAAGAAAATGTTTGCTTTGTTACACCAAAGTAAAAATGTTTAGCTATTTACTTAGATGCCACCAAGGCATTTGATATCCTTTCACATAAGCATATTGTATTGAGTTTAAACAGGATAAAAATAAATAATTATAAATCTAATTGAATTAGTAATTGGTTGAATAATAAAGAAAAATGTTTGTTAATGGAAAGTTCTAGAGAAACATGGACATGTACCAACAGATAAGTACCTCAAAGGTCTGTCATGGGGTCTGTCTTGCTTAATATGTCTTTCTCTAGTTTGCTGTCATCCTTAAAATGCTAGGTGTCAAAACTTAACGATGATTGCTAGACAGAATATGTGATTTAGCAAACATTGAAGAATAAGACATATATTTATCTACAATACAAGACTGACCTGACAACATGGGACTAAAATTTAATTAATGGAAAACTAAAGTGATAGCATTTAGGACAGACACTTATTATGAAATAGTGTTAGGGAACAATCATCTAGAAATAGCAATGGGGAATACAGTATATTTCAAGTCCTGTGTATTAGAAAAAAAGGCAAAAGCATTAAAGTACATTGGAACAGTTTTCAGTAGTATTGAATCCAGAAGTCTTTATATTCTTACATTACAAGACAACATTAATTAGATCAGTTATAGAATATAATTGGTATTTATGCTGTTTTACTGTGGGTGAAATTAAGATTTTGGAAGGGCTACAAAGACTCTATACAAAAAGGATTAATATAATTAGATAACTAACTTATAGGAAAAAACATCTCACTGTATGATATAGATATGCTAAGAGTACATTTTATTTAGCATTTAGTGCTATTTATCATTGATATTACGGGAGAAATTGGAATTATCAATAATTCCACAGCCTGATAGCCAAAGAGACAGAGGGGAGTATTTTAAAATTTGTCTCAATAAACAGCTCAACTGGATCAGTATATCACACAAATTATCCCCATGTTATGGAATGGATTGCCAGTACAAGCAGAGTATTCAAAAATGATTTCTATAACAAGACTAGACAGCTATATAGGTGATAATAATAATAATATATTCCAGGGATAAGCAGTCTGCATTGTTAAAGTCTAGCAGATTGTTTGCAGCTATATAGACAACTATGATCTATGACTATGAACATAAGCATAACATTGAGAACATTATTAATCAGTTAATGATCATGTATGATGCAATGTGCTTTGCAAAAACTAAGAATAATTTAAAAAATATATCAGAAACAGATATGCAGAGCTGAAGCAGCATAGTGAATGAGGCATGTTAGTAATTTTTGTCATACATGGTAAAAAGTTAAATATTAGAAAACTACAGAATTACAAGTGAAATAGGTAATGCACATAGTGAGCATCAGAAAAACAATGTTGATCCCCTCAGAAGGGCCAAAATCACCAGTTTTGTGGAACAAAATGAAATGCAAGGAAGCCTAATTTCTACAACCAACATAGTCTAGTATGTCCCTTAAGTACATTCTTAATAGAGAATTAAAACTGTCTATGTTTCTGACACCTGGAAGCAGGCCTTAGTAATTACATTCTAGTTAGCTTCACAAGCATACTGTGCAAGATGACAATGAGAATCATCATTAAACTGAATCAGGCAAATATGGGGAAACCTTCTCTTTGACATACCCAGTATACTTTACCGTGCAGATGTTTTTAATAGTATGACCACTGCCCAGAATGAAGGTTTATTTGTTCATGCATCATAAACTGTTTGACACCATTCTGGATTAAAGAATAATACATAAATTCAGGGATCTAAAGGCAAATTTAGCTGTATAAACTTGAATCCACACTTGGCTATGGTTGTACATAACAGGCAAGAGTGGGACTCCTGTACTCAACATCCTTTGTTACCAGTAGAATCCCCCAAAGCTCTAATCTGGGGCCACTCCCTTTTGACACCTTCTATTCAGATGTCAAAACTGACAGTAGTGTCAGACTCACCAATTATTCAGATAATTCTAGACCTGAGAACATTATTCTTAGTACCACTAACACAGACTCCCTTCATGTGGCAAAAAAGGGAACTTGTCTGATATCAAGAAATACAGTATTCTAGAACTTAGAAACCCCCTTCCCACTAGTTTTCTATACTACTAATAGGCAACACCTACAAGGAGACAAAAATAGTAAAATGCACTAAAATCCTTTATAAACAATGACCTTTCATTTGGCACCCATGTAGCCAAAGCATGTGGATTGCTCATATGATCTTCTATAGAGGCAAGAGTCATGCCAGGATGGGTAACTCTCTCCTGTATACAGCCCCTTTTAGAACAGTTATAAAATTTTGCCCCTCTTCTCTAACTTATTCACTTGCCACCTAGTGCAGCCAGAAGAGTTTCAAAGGTTCCTCACAAAGTGAATTGGAGGACTGCATAGCTTGTCTTATAGCCGAAAACTGCATTAGGTCTCTTTCCTCTGTATCCTGTTATTTTCTTGGAAGATAGCTGCATCTGGCATACAAAGCATTAAATAGTTCCCTGCTATTTTAAAGTCTTTGTTTGGAATACTGTAGTGACCTGGACAGAAGGAGACAGTAAGCCTCAATAATTGCACCAGCCACACTATGAAGTAGGACAATGTCATAACCCAAAGATATTCATGCATTTAAAAAAAAAAACATCCACTCCATATATTCAAGAAAGAAATGGATGACTTATTGGGCACCTGTAAGTTCTGACATGGGATTCAGGCCATCAAACTCCTTGGTAGTTAATTGGCTTTGAGATTGTTCACCAAACCTAGCAACCTATGGCAGTATTTGAAAATCAGTATTATTATTACAAATCATTGGTTTCTTTGTTATATCAGATAACAGTATATCCTTGTAGAAGGACAAAGTTTAATTATATATATATATATCTATATAAATATCTATATATATATATATATATATATATATATATGTGTGTGTGTGTGTGTGTGTGTGTGTAATTAAAATGTGTATATGCAAACAGGGAATGTTCATGTAACATCACTTGAATTAACTTTTGGAGGAAATTCCCCACATGTCAAGTGAAAGCCTGTTCCAGAGCTTGCTAGTATGGACACTGAAGCCTGAAGAACTAAATTTGTTCTTGAATTTCAGTACAGACATGATAGATCTATGAACCTAAGGTCAATGCATGAGGCAATCCAGTAATTTGTGAATAATTTTTAGTTGAATTATGGAAAGGAGTTTGTTGAATTCAAGCCACTGGAAATTACACAATGATATATAGTGGTTGCCTTTACTGTAGTGGCATGCTGCAAGTCTAGAATCCTTTAACAACCTTACTCTAGTTTGTGAAGGAAAGATGAGCAAAGGTTAGTGATTATAAACAAAGAACAGAGAAGGGATGTAAGGAGATACATTGGTGTAGTAGAGAGCAGAGAACTAGAGAAAGAAAGGCCATAACCCTGTAAAGATGGTTGACTTTCTAAGTTGTACAAGTTATTACAGTACTTTTATGCTTATGAAATTTGAGCTGTTTATCAAGGGTCAGTCTAAGTAGCTTGACAGAACCAACTACTTCAATCATACAATGATAAAAGGCATATATACAGATAGGTTTAGTGCTTTGGAGATGGTAGGATCGCCACTCAAACTCCAGAGATTCTAGCAGTGGAAATTATGACTTTCATGTCAATATTGTTGAAATTTAATTCAGAACAACTTATCCAGGACTGTATGGAGTTAATTGTTCTTTGTTTTTAGAGCTGATGATAGAAGTTGTCTGACCTATGGCAGATGGTTGAGTAGTCAGTATACTGAATCTGCTTGGCATAACCATAGTGCTCCAACATCCTGTTATTCAGCAAGTGTAAGAGCCAAGCACTGAGACTGATGAAGCACCTAGTGTGGGAGAGATCATCCCATCTGATTATGTGTAACCTACATTCAAGACAACTATGAGACATCTTACAGCACAGTAAGAGGCCCTATATGACGCTAGAAATTTCAGAAGGTAGTGATGGGTGGCCATAAATATACGACAGATCTAAAAGCAGTGGTCAAGCAATCTTACTACAGTTCAGATGCATGTGAAGATACTCAGTGGTATGAAGCAGATCTGTTTCTGTGGTATAACAAGGTCTAAAACCATGCCATGAGGTAAATATAAGGGAAATTATTATTAAAGAGGTATTGATGGAGCTGTACATCTATGATTTTCCCTGCAATTTTTATAAAGGGGATAGTATAACTATAAGGTGATAAAAGTTGAGAGGAACTGGGGTACCTCCTTCATGCAAATGTACCATAAGGGACTGTTCCGAGAATGCATTTACCCTTCCTTCTTTGAACAAGTTGTTGACTGGCTTTAATAGGGATGAGGCTATTCCAGAATTTTACCATTTTTAAGAACTCATTCTGTTAAGTGAATAGTTTATTTTACAAGAGAATAAAGAGGACTTAACATGACCTTTAACTTTACAGAACCAATGGAGGTCAGCAGGCAATTTTGTTTAGAGGTACATGACCTACATATGGTCTCTGTTTGACATCATGACTTTCATTGTTGAAATAATCTAGCAGTGACAGGATTTTTAATTAGGCACTTCTGATCATTGTGGGAGGGCATCAGAAAGTTATGACTGAGGTATTATATTACCTCACTGAGTGACAGCCATGTCACAGGAGCCCAATTTATGAAGGGCATTACTAACATGTTCAACATTAAATTTCTTCATGGTTTTTGAACTGCAGATTGTTGAGTGGTTGTGTTCATATGTCTTTTTGTGATGCCAGAATACAAAATTAGCAGAATAGTCACTGAACATGGCAGCAATCACACCAACACCCGAGTTGTTACTAATAGCAGGTGTAAGGATCGAGTCTAGTGTACTCTCACAACCAGGAACCTTATTAGTTCTTGTAGAAAGAGAAATAACTTGTGCAATACCAAAAAAAAATCAGTGGTACTAAATAACTATATTTATCTTTTGATAATTTCTACTCATTGCTTAGCTTATCTAATAAAATTAGTTCATATTGATAATGGAAACACACCAGAGATGAGCTGCTTCAGTGAGAAGTTGGCATAATGGTTAAGATAGTTACCTTGCAAACGCAAGGTACAGGGTTTGACTTTCACATGGGATAACTGGCTAGGCTTAAAATGGCCCACAAGGGTAGTTAGCCTAGTACTAATCTATGAACCTATGAACTTAAGCATGGTCTTCAGAGAGTACATACAAAAAGGCAGTGCAATTTCACTTTGCTAATTATTAGCATGAATGAGAACATAGTCCTTGTGAAAACAATAGTGGTATGCATTTAATGTAAGGAGCCAGTGAGATTGGAACAGTGAAGAAACATCAGCATCATCAGCTAATTAATTTTTTGGTACTTACGTATCATTGCAACCAGATTTTTGTGATAATACGGCTTGTTTCCCAATCACTATATCTGTTCGTTGATGTTGTTGAAATGGAAAACAGTGTGTTTTCTTTACCAAACCAGGTTGTTTTCTGGAGGGCTATCAATACAAACTAAAAAAACATACTGTTTCTTCCTGCTCTTTACTGGTAGCATGTCACTTCTTGGCAAGGCTGTCCAGTGGACATTCTTTGTCAGCCAATGCTGTCAGATTACGCTCATACATACCAGATGTTTGCAATTCTATTGCAACCAGCTTACTATTCTTTGATAATTCCTGACAATTATGACATTATGGACAAATGAGTCATTGTCCTTAATGTCATGATTTGTGACAGTTTACGGTATAACCTGCATGCCTTTTTGCACTGTCCTGCAATTTGGAGTTGAGACAGACCTGAGCAGTATGTCAGGAAAAATGTAGTGGCTGACTCTGGAAGTTGGTTGCGAAGCAGCAGTGTTGGCCCCCGGAGTGTTATGCTCTGTGATGTGTGTTTAATAATAAATGAATCACGTCTGTAGATGTTACATTTTTCCCCCTTTTTGGATGGTGTGTGAATTGTCAGTTGCTTTTTACCCCTTTTGGGCTGCTAGTTCTGGGGAAGGGAATATGCTGCAGATGCGGCTCTTTGCATCTGGCCACAAAATATCATCGCTTGAAAGGAGAACATGTCTTTGCTGTCACTTTATGTCTTTTCGGGATAGAGTTTTGGCCAAGCCAGAAAGAAACACAGTACTTTGTTCACAACTGTTTACATTCAGTGAGGTTGTGCTGTGATTGTGATTCAGAGTAATTACTCCATTTCACATACTTCTGCTGTGTTGTGTGCACACATAACAGGACTTGGAAACGTGCTGTGACTGACATGATGTTGGGAAATGGCGTAGGTTCAAACAAGCAGTCATTTTTTTAAAGAATGTCCTGTCTCTCTAAGAGACTTCTCAAATTAGTATCTCGAATATTACTGCTGGGATAGCTTGTAGAATGACATAATTTCTTGTCATCTGACTCTAGCCCAGGTGAAACCCCTACTGCTGGAATCTTGTAGTATTTAGCATCTACCTGTGAAAATACATAGACCTCAGATCTTTGGCAGATGCTGGAAGTCATAAAACAATTACATTCCTCCATATTTCAAGACTAGTAATTATTTCAACCTAAGGACAACACAGAAAGCTCCCCAGTACAGACATTATGTCTCTGGCCTAGCCGATAAAGTAATTTAATTTCAGTTATTTTTTTTAAGTTAACCTCCTGTATTCTAGTTTCCACTGTTAAAATATATACATTAAACAGCTACAATAGTGCATGTACATTTCTGTTCTCTTCCAGCAGGGCATATTTTAAGCACAAGCACTTTATAAAATACCCTTTTCAACACACAAATCTGTACAAGCAGTTTCATATACACATGACATACAGTTCTAATATAGAACCATGTTACTAAAAACTGTCAGTGGCGGACTGTTCAGTACAAAGTAACCTTTACAATGGTTTCTTTCTTTCAATTCTAGGTCTTAAACTGGATTTTATAACTCACAGTAAATATGAAGTAGGTAATGCTAAATAAACAGCTTACAATATCTGAGTAAGAATTCATATACTACCTTCAGTATTTTTTTCATGCAGTTTTGAATATACATTTAAGACTAAGCAATTTTGTCTGTGTCACTGGATTGTTGAGATACTTAGAGAAATATGAAAATTATGGCAATACAAACGAATAGTATAGAAACTATATTTTATATCATTTATCTGCACTAGACAGATCACATATCACGTGTTTGCCATTGTGTAAGCTTTAAGATGAAATATTCCAACATCTTGTATGAGTCATGGCTTTGGAATTATTAATGCTAATATGAATAAACAATAACTGACACCTAGAGACATCAGTAGGATATAACTGCAGAAACTCCTAGAGACATTACTAAGTTGTAATAAAACACACACACACACACACACACACACACACACACACACACATACATATACACAATGACACATACTTGCAAAAGACACCAATAAAAATCTAATAACAATTAAGTTATTTTGTTTATATTATCAGACTTCATCATACTATAGACATTAAATACGTAATCATTTAAATATAAAATGTAGACCAATCACATCCTAAAATAAATATCACATGATCCAAGCACTACCATAATTAAATTTTGTTGGCATCTTTGCAAGTATGTCATTGTGTTTTTTAATTTTGTTTTTTATTTTTTTTCCTGTCAGTGATTGACCATTTTTTCCTTGTTCTTTTTTTTGGTTTTACTAGGCTGTAATGAGTTAACAGTGGGACAAATGGTACTTTCAAGGACAGATGGATTATTAATAACATGAAAAAAAGAAGCCACTGGAACTCTGTACATCAGTTTACTGTCTAATGACATAAAATTATGTAATATTCAGAGCAGAAAGTAAGTGGTGTGCATCAGCCTGACTGGACATTCAAAATCACAGACTCCAGATGCAATGAATAAATGAGTAAGCCCATCCAAGTGTCCAGTGTCATTTTAAAGTTGGTCAGCATTTCACTCTGATCGTTAAAAGAAGTTTATTTAATGAACTGACCACTGAATGTGAAATAAATGTATCTCTTAAAGCTGTTCTGCATCTATCTAGTTTAAAAGTAACCCTGTCCACTCTGACTTTTAGAGAAGACTGTAGAAGACCCAGAATCAGCAGAATTCTAAGCTCATTATCCTAAACTAAGCTGACAGCACAAAACTGAGTACAGACCTAATAACCCCAGTCTCCTAACAAAAGTGTAGGTTTGTAAGCATGAAGTCTTTTGGTAAATTTTCTTTGTCCATACTCTAAAGACACAAATCAACCTTATATATAAACACAGAATAATGAGATGCAGTCTAACACAGGCATAAAACATGTAACAAAGTAAAGTGGCATGAAATCATGTGGAAATGTTCTTGAAAATAAATGCAGTGATGCTCATTGGCTTATTCCTAACTACTTAACTTTAAATTTTGACAAGTATGAGATGTGAGTTTTGGTTTTCTAAGGATGCAATAACAGACAATTTGCATTGGCTTAGTTGTAAATCTTGTTAACACTTTGTATTTAGATAAATGTTACTGTTTGATGGACTAGAGAACGTTTTCCAAAAGAAAAATATTACTGCAACTAAACTCAAAAATTATCATAACTGTATAGTTTTAAGTTTCACAGTTTTGCTTTGTTATTACGAATGCTCACCAATGTGATTATTTATTTACAGTGTCTGGTGAAATAAAGTTCAAACACTAGCATTTTTGTTCAGTATGGTTGAAAGCTGCTCAGGAAAAAGCTATTTTGCATAAAATAAGAAAATGCATCTAGTACAGATTAAGTGAGAAAAGTTTCTATGAATTTAAAACTGATGAAGCATTTTATATAATTCAAAGAACTGTCAAAATACATAAATAAATTAAATTATATCTGGAACAACTGTGTCAATATTTTTCTAATTAAAGATGAATTTAATTCCTAATCCAAAGTAAAAACATGGAGGGAGGAAGAGAGGGAATTAACACCCTTCACATAACTTCATCATACAATAGACACAATACAGATTAGGGCAATCCTGCTGTTTGGTCTTTTGGTTTTTCCCGGTTAGGGGTCGCCACAGTGGAACTCCGGTCCGCTAATGATTGCCAGTGAATTTTTATGGTGTTGAGTTGCCAGCCCTGTGCCCAACCTTCAAGGAAGGCACCCACACCCACGCATCTACCTGCATTTCTTTAAATTCATTCGACTGCGGGGAAGA
>NC_056747.1:310349960-310444960 GCF_019279795.1 Protopterus annectens | reverse complement strand
TTCTTGTAACTGGCCAGTTTTCTAGTTTCGGCACTCAAATCTGTTTCTTTGATCTCAGCACTTGTTCAGAAAAAAAAAAAAAAAAAAAAATTTCATCTGCTTTTACTGTACTTGTGTTTCTACCTACTTTATTTTACTTTTGCATCATCTTAAAAGTACTCAGTTGTATTTATTACTGCTTGGTGTAACTCATTCTAAGCCTTTTGGTTTAAACACTTCGGCTTCGGACCAGTTGTTTTGCACCGAGAGGGTTTGTGGTCTGCACTGTAGTGGCAGAACAGGTAGCTTACAACCTTCTAGGTTGGGAACTGCTGATTGAGGGCTCAGTGTCTGTTATTCTAAAAGTGTATTAATTCTGGTTTTAGCACTTGGGCTTTCAGGCCAGTTATTTTACATTAAGAGGGTTCGTGGTCTGCACTCTTGTGGGAGGAGAGGCTGGACTCTGCCCTTCTGAGCTGGGAATTTCTGGATAAAGGCTTATAGTGCATGCATATCTGAACTGCTTCTTACTGAAGTTGGTGCGCCTTGTTTGCTGTGGCATAGACTGGATTCGGGCCTGCTGGATCTAGCTTTGTTTGTGTAACTTGAGCACTAATCCAGGCATTCTCTAAAGTATTCAATTGTATTTATTACTGCTTGGTAGTAACTTGATTAAAGTGTAGCTATCATTCTAAGTCTTTTGGATTAAGCACTTGGGCTTCAGACCAGTTGTTTTACATTAGGAAGGTTTGTGGCATGCACTGTGGTGGCAGGACAGGTAGCTTTCATCCTTCTAAGTTGGGAACTACTGATTGAGAGCCCAGTGTCTGTTATTCTTAAAGTGTATTAGTTCTGGTTTAAGCACTTGGGCTTCAGGCCAGTTATTTTACATTAAGAAGGTTCGTGGTCTGCACTCTTGTGGGAGAAGAGGCTGGACTCTGCCCTTCTGAGCTGGGAATTTCTGGTTAAAGGTTTATAGTGCCTGAATATTTGAACTGTATCTTACTGAAATTGGTACACCTTGTTTGCTGTAGCATAGACTAGATCCAGGCCTGCTGAATCTAGCTTTGTGTATATGCTTGTTGTTTGTTTGCTTGTTATTTCCCTGGAACGCTAATTCCACCTAATACGCGGCTTCTCAGTGCTTCTGTGGATCACTAGTGATATCTGCATTGCTTACTGTACTTATTTCCTTGTTTCACTTGAAAGAAAGTTACTGTTTGTCATTTTTGCATTTAAGTTACCTGTAACACATTGCACTTAAGTTACCTGGCACTTGCTCGCTAAAGCAATTATATAAGTCAACACTACAAATTAAAAGCACTACACCCTCACTCCCCACTGGCCCTTGTTTTCACTTATTAAGGAATTCCCAATATTATTCTAGCATGTCCAAAGGTCAGTTGTCAATCTCCTCTCTGGTCCAGCTGGTGAATCTGGGAATCTTGAGGCAATGTTACAACTGCCTCATGTACACAGACAACCCTCTCCTCCTCCCAACAAATTCCAACACATGTGAGAGATGCAACCATATAGCCAAACTGGAGGCTAAGCTCTCTCAACTCAGTACTGGCATAACCAGTCAGGAGGAGAAGGAAACCACACTCACTACAATTCCAGTCTCACATAGACCTACCACGACAGCAAACCAAACACATAATCACACAAAAACATACTCAAAGGCTCTAAATAAAGATCTGCCTAAGCAGCAGAGACCTCCAAAGCAGACACCCAAGCAACCGCTACCCCAAAACAAAACACGTGCAACACATATCTCACAAAGCCAGTGTGCTGAACAGTCACAGCCCTTAAGACTAAACAACACACCTGATACACTTGTAATAGGTGACTCTATCATCAGGCACACTGACGTCCCGCTCACCAGGCTGAACAAGGAGAGGGTCACAGTGAGCAGCCTGTCAGGCGCTAGGATCCGCCACATAACACAAGCACTCAGGTCACTCCAAGGCAAGTACAAATATGACTCAGTCATTGTCCATGCTGGTGTGAATGACCTGAGATGTACCTCCCTGGACTACATGAAAAGAGACATAAAGGAGCTCTCTGAGCATGTAGCCCAGGCCAGTATGACCCTGACCTTGAGTAGCATCTTACCCTCACCAAGAATGATGCCACAATATGAAGACAAGATGATCAATTTCAACAATTGGCTTAAGTACTGGTGTCATTCAAAGGGGATCCAATGCCTGTCAGCTTGGGATGATATGCTCGACAAGCCACGATGCTTCGCTAGGGATGGCTTGCACCTGTCACCCCTGGGCTTTCGGATATTGGCAAAGGCTCTTGCTACCCCCATAGTGCCTTTTTTAGGCAAGGCTCAAAAGACAAACCCACCTCCATAGGTATCACGAGGGATAAGAAACTAAGAGTAATGCTACTCAATGCCAAAAGTCTAAACCTCAAGATACACGCACTCAAAACTCTCCTTAGCATGGAGAACATCGATATCTGTGCAGTAACAGAAACCTGGTTCAGGGCTCCCGAGAGCACCCCAGCACTACCAGGTTATACCTCATACCATGCTTTTCGGCCCCAAAACTTGGACCGAACCACAAAAGGAGGGGGAGTATCGATATTCATCAAAGATACCCACACCTCCAGGTTGGTGGCAAAGCACGAAGCATCAGAGACTATCCATGTGCAAATAACAGTGAGTAAAACTGACTTCCAGTTTATAGCCTGCTACAGACCACCCTCCCAAACCCAGGATCCCCACTCGGCCTTTCTGAGAACACTGGAAAATATGAAGGTCTCTCCAAACGCCATTATATTGGGTGACTTCAACTACCCAAACATAGACTGGGAGCATTACTCTAGCTCCAACACCCTAGCCCAAAGGTTCCTAGAATTTATAAACTCAAATGCTATGGAACAACTTGTTACCACTCCCACAAGAGGGGAAAACATACTGGACCTGATCATCACCAACATGGGGACTCTATGCTCCAGACCAGAAGTGTATCCCTCACTGGTAAGATCAGACCATAAACTAATCTCACTGGATATTCACATCCCTACCCCACCCCCTGCCCAGAAAACCACAGTGAAAAACTTCTCTAAAGCAAATTTCACACTCCTCAAAACCTAGGTGGAATCCTTCAAAGTCCCCGGGCCTGTGGAAAATACGGCCCAGACCGCAGAATCCTTTATAAACGCATTCTATGAACACCTTCAGGAATGCATGGATCATGAGATCCCAAATAAAACCAAGACCCAATCCTTCAAAGGCAGACGTCCTGTCTGGTGGACCCCAGCCATAAACAAACTATACAATAGAAGGAGGAAGCTACTAAATGATAGAGCAAAATCCCAAAAAGGGAAGGCATCACTGATCAGTATTAGCAAAAAACTATGGGCACTCATAAAATTGTCTAAGGCCAGCTTCGAGAGAAAAACTGCACAGGACACTAAGGATAATCACAAGGCTTTCTTTAGTTATGTTAAGAACCTGGGTGGTAATTCCCAGATATGCTCAGAATTAGTCCAAAATGACAAAAAATACACTGAACCCACAGACATCGCCAACATCCTAGCTGACAGGTTCAGCGCAAACTTCACCCCCCCCCTCCCCACCAAAAGGGCAAATATCTATCCCAGCAGAGTGCTGCCCCCCTGACATCTCAGATGCTCAGGTAAGAGCCGCCCTCTCCAAAGCAAAAAACACAGCATCAATGGGACCAGACGGTGTCCCGGGCTGCGTCCTACAATAACTCCAAGAAGAGCTAATCCCAAACATAAAACTACTGTTCAATCTCAGCCTTACTACAGGATATGTGCCCAAACAGTGGCGTACAGCAACAGTGGTCCCTCTCCATAAAGGTGGTGCCTCAACGGATCCTGGAAACTATCGCCCCATAAGCCTGACTAGCTTGGTCTGGAAAGCTATGGAAAGGATCATCATGGACCTCATAAATAAAGATATTGGGGACCTACAGACACTGGATCCTACCCAGTTCGGCTTTGTTAAGGGCAGATCCTGCCTCTTAAACCTAGTTGATTTCTTTGAAACAGTCACCAAGGCCATTGACGAGGGGAAGGTGGTCCACACAGCCTACCTGGACCTCGCAAAAGCCTTTGATACAATACCCCACTCGGGCATTATAGATAAGCTCACCAGCTTTAATATAAACCCCTATGTCACTAGATGGATTGCAAACTGGCTCAAGGACAGAACCCACATGGTTAGAATTGCTGGAGCCATGTCAGACTCCAAACCAGTTACAAGTGGTGTCCCACAAGGCTCAGTCCTGGGACCAACACGGAAGGACTGTGGCTGACCAAGTTCGCAGACAACTGCAAACTGGGCACCATAATCGACTCTCCAGCCGACACAAGCATCCTCCAAAAGGGCCTCATAGAAACAGACAACTGGTGTCAGAGCCATGGCCTCAAGCTAAATGCCAAAAAGTGTATAGTCATCCCCTTTGGCAAAAACAAAGTGCCCACAAATTACCACATAGGTGGTAATCCATTAAGTACAGAAGAAGTAATTAGGGACCTGGGGACCCAAGTTGATAGCAATCTCTCATTTGACAACCACGTGGCCAAAGTGGTTAGAAAAACATTTTATATAGCCCACCTAATCATGAAGGGGTTCACATCTAGATCAGGGGAGGTCATCGTGCCTCTTTACTCATCCCTCATCAGGCCCATAATTGAGTACAATGCCCCTTTTGGGATGTACCTTACCAGACACCTGCAGCAACTGGAAAGACCCCAAAAGTACCTCACCAAGAGGATCAAAGGGCTCAAACAGATGCCATATGCTGCCCGGTTAAAGAAACTCCAGCTCTACTCAGTGGCATACCAACTGTTCAGAGGCGATCTGTGCCTGACGTATAAAGCCATGTCCAACCCCGAATTAATGGACATGCTGCACCTCAGAAAATCCAAATCCCATCGAGCTACGCGCTCGACAGACTTGAGCCTCAGCACTGACATAAATAGGACATGCTGGAGGGACAGATTCATAACCCAGAGTCTCCCTTCACTCTGGAATAAAATCCCAGTCCAGGTTAGGCAGAGTCCCTCATTGACTCTCTTCAAGAGGAATCTTGATGAATGGATGGGAGATCGTAGGTTTACCCCGGGTATCACTTCTGTGTCACTGTTAGACAGAGGGACAGTATACTAACCTCGAAAAAGGGCATAGCAAAATAAATTTAAAATGGGTGGCGAAAGCCAAACACATTCTGGCTAGGCTTATAAATGCCCTAGGGCAGATAGCCTAGTATGAACCTATGAACCTATGAACTTGCTAAGTAGCGCTTTTGCTGTTTAGTGAGTGTAAAATGTTAATAAAAAAGAAGACAACAAAAAAATGTGTGTGTTTTTATCACGGTGTGAGTGTATGCATGCATGACAGTGAAAGTGAGAGTGAGTGAGCAGTTATTTTACACTTGCTAAGCAGTGCTTTTGCTGTTTAGCCAGTATAAAATAAAAAAAGAAAAAAAATTAAATAAAGCTTGTGTGTGAGAGTGTATGCATTTATGAGAGTAGAAGAGAGAGAGTGCAACTGATTGAGTGAAAAAGAAATGTGTGTGTGTTTCTGTCTGCATGTATGAGTGAATGCATGCATGAAAGCACAAAGACTGTGCGAAAGCGATCCAACGATCACCTGGTAGCAGTGTGTGAGAGAGTGAAGACAGATTGATCTCTGCCAGAGTTTAAGAATGGGCTCTCTATAAAATTGTTGTGTTTTACTTACTATTTTTTAAGTACTATTTTACTTTTTGTTGTAATATATTTTGGTTGTAAAATGCTTCCTCCAACACCAATAGCATATACTACAGCAAGTATGAAACATTAGGGGGAGGAACTATTTTACATCAAAAATTTCCCATATATACATTTTGGAAAGATTTTTACACTGATCATACAAGTTCACAGAAAATGGAGAACAGGAAATACCTCACTAAGGATTACTGGCCTCAAACAGATGCCATAAGCAGACCGTCTCAAAAAACTCCAGGATTTCTTCCGTCGTTTATCACCTACTCAGAGGCAAACTCTGCCTAACATACAAAGCCATGTCAAACCCAGATCTGTTGGACATGCTACACTTAAAGAAACCCCAGTCCCTCCAAGCCACATGCTCCAGAGACCTAAACCTTGTCACCACAATAAACAGAACATGTTGGAGGGAAAGATTCCTGTCCCAGAGACTTTCCATGCTCTGGAACAGACTACCCATTCATGTCAAGCAAAGATCCTCATTAGCCCTCTTTAAGAAAAATCTCGACAATTGGATGGGTAATAGGAAATTCACTCTGGGGATCAGTTCTATGGCTCTGCTAGACAGGGGTGCAGGAAAATAACTTTCTTGGATGGCGAAAGCCAGGGAGCTTTTTTGGCTAGGCTTATATAGGCCCAGGGGCCGATAGCCTAGTACCTACCTATGAACCTATGATAGTGCTGAAGGTATTCTGCAAATGTAATAGAGGAGGGTGAAAGGCCACTAAAGTTGCCAATGATCATGTGGGAATGGTTGCTGAATATGTGAAAAAGACACTGTTTTGCAAAAGTTGAATAAATGCATTAGCAAAGACATGTAATATCATAGTACATTGAATTAATACAAAAGCATTGTGGGATCAGTTAATTTGAGAAGTGGGTATTGGGAAAGAGTACTTTTCATAAGATACTAACCATTCAAAACATTAACAATGTAATAAACAATGCTGAAACAGATGTCATCCAAAGTTCTTCGCATCCTACTAGAAAAGCCGGACCCATGCGCTTCTTGTTCCTTTAAAACTTCAGGAAAAATACATTGTATGGTTAAAGCTAGAGTGAAAACATACAGTGATGTCAGCTGAAGAGATTTGAAGAGAAACATAAATTGAACAGATACAGTGATATGGAAAGAAGAGCTAAAGAAATTACATCTGTAAAGGTCAGACTGTGTTGACATAAAAGCAACCGCACAAACATGACCTTTGTTCAGGGCATTACTATGTCATATAAAAGATATTAATGGACAATGATCCCAAATGCTACTGGAGGACATTATTTTATCAAGCATTGATGGTAGTGGAACTGAAGAAAATGATTATGCAATATACAGAGTGTTCTGATTACACTCCAGAAATGAGAGAAGAATGACTTCTTTACCTTACAACTAGGTTCATGATTAAACATCTACTGCTAACTTTAACTTTTTATAGCTAGGCTTGTATGAAGAATCTAGTTATTATGAAGTAAAGCCAGCAATGTACTGTCACAAAGATAGCAACCACCTGGGAAATGCATCACAATGCAACAGCAGCTTTAAAATCTGTAACACTCCACACACTGCGACACAAAGGTCAGTGAGAAGCAAAGTCCAGTCCTATTCACCCAACAGCTATAAAATTTGTTACAAGGCTAATGTTGCCACACAAACCTTTTTGGCAGCTAAAGCTTACTATGTATGCCAAAAGATTATAGATGAGTATCTAGTCATAACCAACTGATTAGACACTCTAAAAATGGATATCAAGAAAATTATCTCTTGAGTTCTGCCTTTGAGGTGAATTTCTTCATATCCATTTCTTAAATAAATACCGTTGTGGTTTTGATCAAAGGTTTGATTATAATCCCCTATGACTTTGATGTAGAACATGATTTGCCAATAAATGATGCTGTCACTGAGAGTTTACAGGGCAATGCCCAAAAAAGGGTCACTAATAAAAAAAAATCACATTTAAAATACATATCTGTATCTTTCATGTGAAAAAATACGTGAATATATGTAGTGTTATACATACCACCTCGTGTCTGCCCTGAAAAGAGGCCATTAATCTCAGACTAACCTAGTCAATCATGAAAAAATGTGCTACCATCTACCCAAGCTATATGGAGCTGTAACAGAACTGTGTGTGTGTGTGTGTGTGTGTGTGTGTGTGTGTGTGTGTGTGTGTGTGTGTGTGTGTGTGTGTGTGTGTGTGTGTGTGTGTGCGTGCGTGTGCGTGTGCATGTGCGTGTGTGTGTGTGTGAGTGTGTGTGTGTATCTTTGAGAGAGAGAGAGCACAAAGTTTTGGAATAGTTGCTTCCAAAGTATGAAAATGTAATGCAATACTGTAAATATGCTGAATAGTTGTTGCTGTTGTGTCTTTCGGCTTTTCCCGGTTAGGGGTCGCCACAGCGGAACTCCAATCCGCTAATGATTGGCAGTTGATTTTTACATGCCAGGTTGCCAGCCTTGATGCACAACCTTCAACGAAGGTACGCCCATTCACATATGTCTCCACACAGAAGACGCTCTAGCTGAGAATCGAACAGGACAACGTCTTACTGTGAGGCGACAATGCTACCTGAATAGTATAATTTTAAAATGCAGTGCAAAATGTGCCAAGGATATAGATTATAATTTTGTTGCTCTGAGACAATTAGCCTGTTAAGCTCATGCTGGTCTATGATGGCCTATCAAAGTGCTGTGCCACAAACTGAATCTGTTCCCCCATAAAGTAAGTGGGGTGGTAAAATGCAGCATCTAGTGTTTCACTAGAAATTTTCTTAAAATCATCCTTTATTACTTTCAATAAAAGATTTACAAAATGCAAGGGAATGTGATTTAGTCTAAACATGTGATTGTGACTTTCCTGCACTCTAGTCCAATGGCAAGCACATGTGTGATGATTGCTTAGCACAGAAGACTCCAAATTGCTAAGGAAATCATGTTTCCATTAGAACAGTATCATAAGCTTCCGACTGGTAGAAAGCATGAGTGCAAAACATATCATTGCCTGATACCGAGGAAGTAAAGAACGGCAAGTGTGATTTGTGGAATTTGTATTATGCTAAATATACCGCTCTAACCGCCTAGCCTAATGTTCACTTTGTGTTCTCAGCTAAAATAGTTGAATGATTTTAAAAAGAAATATACTAAGAAATTAAAATGGCTTTTTTGTAGTGCAACTGTAAGTCATGCATTCATGTGATGCATTCAGGAAAGAATATTCTGTTGTTAGAATTTGTCTTGGCCTAAGTGTCATTATGTAATGATAGCAGAAAATGCTGTCCTCCAGTATAGAGCCCCAGCGAATGCCTTTATCACTCATATTGTCTCTGTGTGTGGCAATTCTGCCTTGCCATCTCAGATTAATGAATTTCTGCAATGCATTCTACTTCAAGGCCTTTATGCAGTGATACTAACCAGGCCATACTATCTTCCTGCGTGTCTACAACTGGCTAAAACATGCTCTCTAGTCATCTTCTTCCACTGAACTACTTCTCCTTCTAGCATCCAAGTTCTTCTACAAGGTCTACGCTCCACATGCTCCTAAACTACATTGCCCTATCACACCTGATCCTCTTTGCCCCCCACTTCTCGTCTCTACCAGTTCACTCATCTTTTCATTTTTTAAAGCTGTCTTTAGTTATTTGTGTCTAGTATCTGAACGCTGTCAGTATTGACTGATTCCTGATCAACTCTAACCTAATCTATTATCCTACCTCAAGAGTTCCTCCTATTCATTATCTGCTATTATACCATGACCCCCCCATTAATATTCCAAAACGTGCACGCTGATTGGCCAGCGTGCACGTTGTAAATCGACTTATACTAATGGAAAAAGGTCCGGTCGCCCGGACTTTTTCCATTAGTATAAGTCTTTTTTTAAAACACTGTCTCACTATGTTAAAAGAGTTTAACATAGTGACACAGGTTTAAAAAAACAACGGAGATCTCCGTTGGTTTTTTAAAGCTGTCTCGCTATGTTAAACTCCTTTAACATAGCGACACAGTGTGTAAAAAGCAACGGAGATCTTGCTTTCTCCGTTGCTTTTTTTTTAAACCTGTTTTGCTATGTTAAATGGGTTTAACATAGCGAGACAGCTTTAAAATAAGCAACAGACATCTCCGTTGCTTATTTTAAAGCTGTCTCGCTATGTTAAACCCATTTAACATAGCGAAACAGTAAAAAAGCAATGGAGACCTTGCTTTATCCGTTGCTTTTGGCCACAGCTCTGATGTACTGCGTAGGCATGCGCAGTACATCAGAACTGCCGCGGATACCAGACAGCTGTGGAAGGGCAGCAAAGAGGCATTATACAATGCCATTATTTAAGAAAAGTAATTGTTTCTTTTCTTAAATAATGTCATAGTATAATAGCAATAACCCACTTCTGGGTGTGGGTAATGCGGGATTTACCCACGGTTGTCTTTGTTTAGTCCATCGGGCGAAACCACGCCAACAGTGGGTAAATCCCGCATTACCCACACCCAGGTGTGGGTTATTGCTATATTATACATAACTCCTAGATCAACTCCAAGTATCTCAATGAAACTGCTGTTGAACTAGCAATATTTAGAATGAATAGATTTTGAAAAGATAAATACTGTAGAAATATTTTTTATATCAAGATTTTTACTGAAGATTTTCAAGCCACAAATTATGGGGAGACAAAGGTCCAAAACCAGAGACAGTTTTAAATAATATTGTAATTTTCATGCAAGCTTAATACAAGTGTATTGACATGCATTTTCTGAACAGTAAGAAGCATGAAACCCTAATGACTGTTATTACTGTCTGAATCTAATCCTCACTGATTTGATTAGAAAATAAAACATTTTATGAGAAACAGGGCACAAATATTAGGCAAAATCAGGGACGCTCTGCAAAATCAGGGACAGTTGAAAACTATGCCACTGGGGAGCTAATTAATTTATAACAGAACACATTGCAATAAGAAAATATTCTAGAAGGAGACCTTACTTTTACTTTAGCTACATGATTAACTGGGATGCATAGAACTAATCTGACAGACCATATCTTGTCTATCTCTTCATATATATATATAAAACTCAAGCCCTCCTTTGTGCGTTGCAAAACATCATTTTATTACCTGCCAGCTTCAGCCCTGCCCTTTTCCATTTCCTTTGCCACAGTATCGCTTCTGACCTAGAATGCCTACGTAGTACTGGTCTTACTTTCATCACATTCCCTTACAGTCTTTTCTGTCCAGCCTGTAGCTTCTTTGGAGCCTCTTCATTAACAGTAAGCATGACCTTGGTGAATAATGCCACTGTGTGTAATATCAGTACTCCATTCCTCATATCTTTGATGGTAGTATCTAGCGCTGAGCCCCATTTTCTGTAGTCCCTATGAGCACTATACTACCTAAGGATCATCATCTTGTCTACACGTTTGCTTCTAACAACTCAGTCTTTTTTAAACCCTCCCATCCATTTTTCTATTACTTTAACATGCAACTTTCTACTTTTCCCCAAACACGTTTGCATTCTAAATAGCATCTTCTTTTGCCTCTGATATCCTATGATACTTTACAGAATATCTCTTTATTTGTATGATCCCAGAATTCCTCCTTCATCAGCTTCATCTTGTCCGTTTCCCTTTGCCTGTATTGTAATTATCTGACTTATTACTTGTATCTCCAGATATCCGGAATATTCAGCCCATGTCCAACCATAATCTTATACAAAGTCTGTTCTTCCCTTACCTCACCCCAAAAGAACATGTCCTTCCTTGAGTACTCATAACCTTTTCTACCTGCCTCTACTTATTAATAATCTTTCCATATTGATTATTTGGACTCCATGCAGATTCCAATTGTTTTTGTAATAATATTACTTCCCCCAGGTATCCATGCCACCTCCTAACACAGCTCTACGCTGCTGCTGCTGTCTGGTATAATGGATTAGCATTCTCATAGCTACCTCCCCACTCCGTTCTTATTCAATTCATAATGATCATATCCCAACTAGGATACTTATCCCGCAAAATAAACGGCTGCTAAATCTTTTCCATTTCCTTTGGCATGTTCCCCTGTGGTATTCAGAAAATGCATATAGACAAAAATAATAAACTGGGGAGCCATGGCACCTTTACTGTTTCTGCCATTACAGGAAAAGCCAGATTCACTGACCTACATCTTCTGCTTTCCACTACTCTCTGCCATAGATTTCATCCTACATTAGACTGCCCTGGGTCTCATAACCATTCAGTGATAGGAGTACTTTGGTATCTCACCAATCTACTCTATTTCATGTCCTATTTCTCCATAGAAAAAGAGATCACTGTAGGCATTAACAACTAAGTCATTAGTTTCTTTAAGTCTGAAACAAAATCATAAATTCTGTAGGTCAAAAACTTTATTATTAAACTTTTAGCATTAAAAAAAACAGTCTTGGTACTTACGGTTCATACTCTTTGTGAATGATGCCTTGGCACTTAATATTGTCTCTCCCAGTTCCATGGATACCTTACACCAGTAGGTAGTCTGGCCTTCTTTTTCCTTTGGCTCATCTGATAATTTTGCATTAACAGTAAATCTGTAAGTGTTTTCATCCAGCTCTTCTACCTCATCCTCTTCATCTTTGTCCAGAAGCTGATCTCCTTTAAACAAACTTATGGTGACCTTTTCAGGATCAGATATAGAGTTCACCGAGCAGGTAAGGTGTTCAGGCTGACCAACAATGGGGTTTTCTGGGAGGAGTTCCAGTGTGACATTCTCTGGAAATGCTTTACAAACCAGGAGAAACAAATTTAAGTGAGAGAGGAAACTATAAAGTGAAATCATATACATAATTAAATCTATTAATTTCAGCTGTTTGGCACTTGTATTTAAATATAACAGCATGCTGGCTCTAATAAAGCTCACTATTTCACAGACCTAGGGGTGTATATTTAAAGATGGATTTATGAGACACATATCAACTTGTACACTTGACATCTTCCTATATGATGATCTCCAACATTGCAGCAAATTTCTGGAAAAAGGTTTACAGAAACTGCGGGCCTGCAGAAGTGGATGGGGGGCAAGGGTGGTGTCTCTTCATGCTTTCTCTCAAAAAGAACTTTAAATTGGCTAAACCTAAAATGGCCCACAAGGGCAGTTAGCCTAGTACTTACCTATGAACCTCTTAATGGAGATTTCTCCTCCTCCCATATTTCTTTTGCTAGAGTTCCCTACTCCTCCTATATTTCTTTTGCAATATCTAGCAAGCCTCAGGGATGTTTATTGTTTAGCAACTGAAATAGGATGAACCTTGCAGACTTCTCTCATGGCAAAAAGGCGATAGGAGATCATTTATCCCAAGTTTTACCTTCCCGTGTTATCACGTCCTTTAACACAGACTTCAGGGATCTTGTGGGATAACTGATAATGTCTAATAAAGGCTACTAATATTTATTATTCATTATGCCATAACATTTCCTGGAGCAGTGTACTCCTATGAAAGGCTAAGGCCAAAGCAATAGAAAATGAGTGTTACTTTTCTTCATGGTTGGGATTCTCAAATAAATACTTATGGAGCAGGGAACTCTATTTATGTCCAGGGTAATACACCTGCTTAGCCAGTGTTTGAAAGTAAACAGTATTACCCATAGATAGTGTAGCCATTTAATAAATATTGGAAGTTTCCAGTATGCGTGTGTGTGTGTGTGTGTGTGTGTGTGTGTGTGTGTGTGTGTGTGTGTGTGTGTGTGTGTGTGTGTGTGTGTGTGTGTGTGTGTGCGTGCACACACGTGCTCTCGCATGTGTGTGTGTGTGTGTATGTGTGTGTGTGTGTGTGTGTGTGCGTGTGCGTGTGTGTGTGTGCGTGTGCGTGTGTGTGTGTGTGTGTGTATGTGCATGCATGCACATATATGCAGGCAGGTTAGTAGCTGCATGTCCAGCGGCATTCCATAGGTTGATGGGGGATGAACACTAATATAGCTAGCTCAAAGTGTACTAGTGTTCAGTTCAGAGACATGATAATGAACCACTAATGAGCTGCTGCTCATGATAATGAGCCACTAATGAGATGCTGCTCAGTGCACCTTTATTATGTCTCTGAATCAATAAACATTGCTGTCAGACTACTGGGCTCACCGACTTTGCGTATGTATCACTGGTGACAGATATGTCTATGAATCCTGGAGAGAAGTTCTGACTATTAGAAGATGCATCAGATCATAAGAGTGAGACTGGGGAAAAGTTTGTGATGTGCACTTTTGGATCAGAATTAGTATGGGAGCAATTATGAGGTGGGTGAGTGTTGATGTACTATATGGGGATATGGCATGCGAAAATAATTGTGTGTAGGGGCACTATAAGTGTAGGAGCAGTATAAAGGCACTTCAGCCTTTTTCTGTGTTGTCTTGTACTATCATACCTCTCAACCTCTTAGACAAAGAAATCTGGACAAAACAATAAATAAAAGTGGGACAAAGGCCCAAAAATAGGGACAATTTTTAAATATTGCTCTTACAAACTTCGAAAGTTGATAGAATAACAAGTTTTATATTAGCATGAATTTTCTGGAGGCTATGAAGTCTGAAACTCAAATTTTTGTAATTATTTTCTAACTTCAGTTTTTAATGACTTACTACTAATTTCCCAGAAAACTACAATTTTATGAAAAATGGAACAAAACTATGAGGCAAAAATCTGGACAGTCTGTGAAAATCTGTACAGTTGTGCAGTATGTGTACCATTGTTACATGGTATATTTAAGTAAAGTAGGTGACGTATCAGTAGCTTTATATAGGGCTGTTATATAGCTGACAGATTTTATGGTAAAGGCCATTGGTGGGGCAATTGCTCTAAGTATGTCTTGGTCGTGCTACTAAACATCAATTAGAACATAATTCTCTGTTTTTTCCCCTTGCTTCATGGCTGTGTGACTGTGGAATTAGAATATATATGGTTTTTGGGGGTGTGGTGGCAGAGCCTCCATGTTTAGGGTTATGGGGCAACTTCCCACATGTAAAATTAATTTATTTATCGTTGTTTATTTATTTATTTATTCATTCATTCATGTATGTATTTGTCTTGTTTACCAAGAGGGTCTGACTGAGCAAAGTCCATTTATTGTGTGGGCCAGGGAGAAAAGCTCCAGCAGATACATTTAAGATGCTCAAGACAAAACAGTTTTTTTTACAAAGATACATTTCATAGAAAGTTTTTAAGACATCTAGGTGCAAACAGATAATTGTTCTGTAGTGACAGTATACAAAAATAAAACAGGTATTTATTCCGTGATGACATTATATATGATATTAAATTTCAAGTATGAAACAGTTATTACACAATAAATGCTCATTACTATTCAAAAACGAGCATGCTGACTGGACAGCCCAACCAACGTGCCCATTGTAAATCAAGCATATACCAACAGAAAAAAGTCCAGCTGCTGAAGTACCACTGAGTAGCCAGACTTTTCTATTGATATATGCTGCTAGACAGAGCAAAATATAGGTAAAAAATCAGGCAAGTTCTACAAAAGTAAACAAACAGAAACCTACCTGGCTTTCTTTATATGTTTGCCTTAGTCTGCAGTAAATCTCTGTTTTTTAATAGCTAAACAGCAACAGAAATTCTGTTTTTTTATGTTGCTTCTCCTGCACCAACATACTGTCAACGTGTGGGAACACTTCCCATTCTCATGCACAGTATGTTTTATTCCTTTTAATTTCTCCAAGTCTTTTGGGTTTCTAATACCATGAGGAGAATGAACCCATTCCTAAGTCAAAGTATGATTAAAGTTCATGAAATTAGTATTGTTTCAGTCTTTGATGTCAGCCAGTAGTGCTCTCCGCAGCACCCGCAATGTGCTCAGTAATGACTCCTTCTGCAGTTTGTATGGAGTTACATGTATTGGTAACATATCTAAATATGATTGTAAATTCTTTTTTATAAGACCAATTGCTCCTACTACTGTTGGAACAGTCTAGGTATCTTTCTTCCACATCCTACGGATCCTGATATTTTATGACTTTGTGTCTCTCTGTACTCAAGACACTGTAGTCACTGGGTGTGGCAATTTCAATGATCAATGCTACTCTTGTCTTCTTTTCTTGGACCACTATATCCAGTTTTCTAGCATCTATCTTTTGAACTGTTGGTAATGGATTATCCCATGTGATGTAGACTTAATTTTCTATGATTCTTTGTGGCTCATGCTTCCAATGTTTTTCGGCCACTTCAGTACCATAATGTTTACACAATCCCCAGTGCAACAGTCTCTCCACATTATTATGCCTTTCAGTATACAATCCTTCTGCCATTAGTATCTTGCAACCAGCAATGAGGTGTGCAACTGTTTCCAATTTGGTTTTACAAAACCTACATTTGTCTGTTTCTCCCACATGTTCAATGGACTTTATAAACCAAAGTGTATGCAGCCAATTATCTTGGGCCGCCAATATTAACCTTTCATCTCTTGGTTTGAATTTGCCTCTCCTTAACCATTCCTGTGTTCATTCCTGATCAACATGAGATTCTTCCAGAAATTTTCTATACTTGCAACTATATTTATGCTTTTTCTAGATTTCTTGCCTTCTCATCTGATCCTTCACCTTATATTCTTTCTTTTGTTTTTTTTGGAAGATTATAAATCATTTGGTGAGCATGAAGCATCCTCCTTGTTTTTCTATCCATTCTATCCAACATGTTTTGGGGCCAGTTAATCACTCCAAAACTGTAAGTTTGGACAGGAAGACCAAATTGGTTTATAGCTTGGATTTTGTTCTTAGATGTCAGTGCTGTTTTCAGGATTAATTTAAGTCTTCTGAAGTATTCCAAGTTTTATTCACATTTGTTCATGTTGTATTGTTGATCTTTCATCAGTTCCCAAATATCTCTGTAGCTGTTACTTCATCCCATTTCAGATCCTGTACCTTTAAACTTCTTATTCTTTCTTTTACTTCTTCCATCCATTTAGCATCTTTATTATGTTCCACAGGATCTTCATAGATACTTCTCCAAAACGTATCTATTTCTTCTTTTTTGGCGGTCTTTCAATTCCTTTTACCTTATTTCCCAGTTCTCTATAAAACCTTTCTGGGTCATCAGTAAATTGGTTATTTTGTACTTTTCCTTTATATTTATCTTCGTATCTTCTAAGTTTTTCCGCCTGTGCTGAAATTTTTGGTTTGTTATTTGCGATAGTGCATGATAGATCCTAGTCTGTTCTAATACTGCTCATTGCTTTTATCACATCAATCTTTCTTAGTATTTTTGTTGATCAGTTCCCTCTTCTATAGTCTTCTAACAGTGACACTTCTTGCCTTAATTGCTTTATAATTTTCTCTATTTGATATTTCCATGATGGTATTCGATTTCTACCCTTCCTTTCCCTCACTACCCTGTGTCCTTGTGGTAGAACTTTATCAGTTATTAATTTAGCTGCACAGTAATATATCCTGTTTACTTCTGTTATATCTCATGGATCTCTATGAACAGTCCTAATTACTGTATCCATTTGTTTTATCAGACTTCTGACTTCTTGGGTTTTATTAACCTTCTGCAATCTATTTCTTTCACTGATCTTGATATATCTGTCCATGTTTATCAAATCAAGCAATTCTTCTCTTAGCTCATTTTCTTCCAAACTGAGGACACATCCTTTGTTTTCCAATTCCTACGGGCATTCTATAGAAGGTTCTATAACATTTTCTTGAGACACAGTCTCATCAATTACATCCCATGCCGTCTGTTCCTCTATCATATGGGAACTCACTGGCCTATCACTCCTCAACATTGACTACATCATAGTTTCCACAGTCTCCTGTTCCTTCCCTTGCTGTGTAGCTTCAAGTTAACGTTTTACTGGTTTCCTGTGGAAGGGTCCAAATTATCTTCATATGGCACCTGACCAATTACTTCCTGTTCCACTGGTTTCCTTTCATTGGGAAATCCATTACTCTATCCCATTGTGGTGCTTTCTGAATTAAATTTTCTACACTAAATCCTTCACTTTGCAGGTACTCCATAACCTCAGTTTCTATTTCTTTAACTTCTCCATTACTAATCTCCTTTTCTACTTTTCCTCTTTGTCTTCTAATTTTTTGTATTGTAAAGTTTTCCATGTCGAGATTCCTTTGTCTGTCATCATCTTCTCTCAGCTGTTCCCATTAGGGGTCCCCACAGTGGATCATCTGTTTCCATTTCTTTCTGTCCACTGCATCTTGCTCTATCACACCAACCACCTGCATGTCCTCTCTCACCACATCCATAAATCTTATCTTAGGCATTCCTCTTTTCCTGTTACCTGATAGCTTCATCCTTACCATATTTTTCCCAATATACTCAGCATCCCTCCTCAGCACATGTCCAAACCAATGTAATCTTGCCTCTCTGGCTTTGTCCCCAAACCTGCCAACCTGGGATGACCCTCTAATATACTTATTCCTCATCCTGTCCACCCTCGTCATACCCAGTGCAAATCTTAACATCTTTAACTATGCCACATCCAGCTCTAACTCCTGCCTTTTTGTCAGTGCCACTGTCTCCAACCCATATAACATAGCTGGTCTCACTACCCTCTTGTAGACCTTCCCTTTCACTCTTACTGGTACTCGTCTGTCACAAATCACTCCTGACACTCTTCTCCACCCAATCCATCCTGCCTGTACTCTCTTCTTCACCTCTCTTCCACACTCACCATTACTCTGAACTATTGATCCCAAGTATTTAAACTCATCCACATTCCCCACCTGTACTCCTTGCATCCTCAACATTTCTCTATCCTCCCTCTCATTCACACACATATATTCTGTCTTAGTCCTGCTGACCTTCATTCCTCTTCTCTCTAGAGCATATCTCCACCTCTCCAGGGTCTCCTCCACCTGTTCCCTACTCTCACTACAGATCACAATGTCATTTGCAAACATCATAGTCCACGGGAACTCCTGTCTGATCTCGTCTGTCAACCTGTCCTTCACCATTATTCCTTTGTCTGTTATTTCCCTTCAGATATCTCTGGTGTTGCTCTTTTTGTATTAGTTACTTTTGCTTTTTCCTTTGCATAAATATTACACCATATTAAATCTCTTTTTCTTTCCCATGTCCATATTTCCTCTTCAGATGTTCCCTGATCTTCCTGTTTCTCCCTGCTTTGGGGACTCACTCCATCATGCTGTGATGTAACCTGTGTTAGACCTTCTACACCAAATCCTTCACTTCGCAGGCACTCCATAACTTCAGCTTCTATTTTTTAACTTCTATTTTATTAATCTTCTTTTCTACATTCCATGTTTGTGATATTATTTTTTCTATTGTGAAATTTTCCATATCCGGATGCCTTTGCCTATATTTCTCTTCAAATATCTTTGGGGCTACCTTCTTTACATTGATTAATTTGGCTTTCTCCTTTGCATAAATATTGCACCATATCACACCTCTCTTTCTTTCCCATGTCCATATTTCTTTTTTATACTTTTCAAATGTCTCTTGGTTTTGTTGTTTATATTTTTGCACTTCCTCAGATGCTTCTTTTTCCAAACAGATCAAGGTTTCTTGATCTATACAATGTTTTTTACAAATCTGTTGTATTAATGAACACAAATTTTCATTTGAAGCTTCTGACAGTTTTTCTTGCAAAAGTATTTTTCTTTCATCTAATTTCTCTCTTAATCATTTTGTATATCTTATGTCTGGAAATTCTGGGCTTTTTGCATAATAGTAACAATACATAATTTCCTTCTTATCCTCAATAGTTCACTCTATTGTCTTTATGGCTCTTCTTTGGCCTATCAGTTTTTGTGATTTTTGTGGACTGCTACTTCCTTCTGTAATGGGGGGGGGGGTGGATCCTCCTCCTGAGCCTGGCCTGGCCCCATTGTAGGAATGTTTCCATATTTTGAGGATTTTACACTGTCATTTTTTCCAGTCCTGTCACCAGTGCGCCTACCAGGATTGGGCACTTTTTATCCTGGGCCTTGTGCATCCAGCTATCTTTTTTACATTTTTAACCTACTTCTGTCCATGTTATATGCTATATAAATACAGTCTATATATCAGTGTCACCTTGGTGAGATTTTGTGAAAACAAGGTCCCCCTCAAGAGGGTACTCACCAAGACTTCAGGATGAATTCAGTTTCAGCACTACTATTGTCCTTTGATTACTGACTTCATCTCTCCATTCGGACCCCTTCATCTCTCCATTCGGACCCCCTCATCTCTCCATACGTATCCCTTCATCTCTCCATTCAGACCCCTTCATCTCTCCATTCAGACTCCCTCATCTCTCCATGCGTATCCCTTCATCTCTCCATTCAGACCCCTTCATCTCTCCATTTGGACCCCCTCATCTCTCCATTCGGACCCCCTCATATCTCCATGCATATCCCTTCATCTCTCCATTCGGACCCCCTCATCTCTCCATCCGTATCCCTTCATCTCTCCATTCGGACCCCTTCATCTCTCCATTTGGAACCCTAATGTCAGTATGTCAGTATAGGGAAGACAATGCGGAAGAAGACTGAAGTGCTTTATACAAAGACATGTAAGCAATTTATTTCTTAAATAATGACATTGTATAATAGCAATAATGCACTCAGGGTATATCAAGATTTACAGATGGTTGGCTTTGTTTAATCACTTGGCTTTGCCCTCATGATCAAACCAAACCAACCATAGGTAAATACTGATATAGCCACACACAGTCATGGATTTCTGGTTAAGAATGCAAACAGCTGAAGTTAATATATGTGAAAATCAGACATTAGATATGACTTGTAAGACACGAGTATGAAGGGTTACAGAACAGATATTAGGAATAAATAAAATTGAGGAAAGGTGTTTGAAACATTAGTTGGTAGGCAGATAGTAGTCAAAGCTAGAAGAGGGAGAGAAGCATTGTATAGTTGATGAGTCAAGGCTAGTGGGGGTAGCAAAGGAGATAGATTTAGTGGGAAAGTCAAAAAGAAATTGAAAAGTAAAGTGGGGATTAAGGTAGGAAGGAAACTGAGGATGAATGGTAGAAAGGTTTGTTGAATAGAACAGGGTAGAGGTTATAAAGAGATAGGAGGTATGAGATGACAAAGGAAAACAGAGTTATCCGGGTGAGGAGCATGTGCATGGCCACACGTGGTTTAATTTTTGTTTTAGTAAGGGCTTTAAAGCAGAAAGTTTCATGGCTTGTTTAAGATACGCTGGGATGATGTTCCAAAGTTTAGATACATTAATAGGAATACTGTGAGTCACCTTGATTTATTATACTTTGTTGTGTGTACTAAGAGCTTACTGGCTGAGTGAAAGTCTCTACCTGGAAAGTAGTTCTGCAGAGTATCTTTTAGTGCTGGACATTTTTCTGGTGTTTGTGTAAGATTGTGTGTAGTAATAAGTTGTGAGTATGTTAATAGTTGGGTAGCTCAAGCCAGTTTACTTGTTTCAGCGCTATGCAATGATGAGTCCTATTTGTAATGTTGGCAGCAAAGTCAGCTGTTTTATTGTAACACGTGGGGATTTTAGCTGTAAGTGCTGTATTCGGGTTTGTAGGAACAAGGGAGTCATAAAATAGGGATGGAAGACAATAGGTAGAATCTAGTGTTTATTTTGCATCATGTGTTAGATAGTGCTTGGTTCTGTACAGAGATCCAAGCTTCTGGTGTGATTTTCTAATGGCTTGCAATATGTGTTGGTCAAATTTAAGGTTATTAGGACACCCAGAAGACTTGTTTGGGTTACAGTTACAATTTTTGTGTTGTTGGATGAGGTTGTTATGAGAGATTGTCTTTTGTTTAGTTATTATTTAGGACTAAAGAGTATAAGTTTGTTTTTTTAGGATTTAAATGTGGATTTGCATTTTTTAGCCAAGTTTCAATAGGGGTGAAAGAATTTTGAGTGATGTCCTGAAGTGCTGATAGGAATGGGGCTGCTCATATAAGATTTGTGTTTTCAGAATACTGAACTGTGCTAACGAGGTAGGTGGCTGTATTTAGTTTGTGTATGAAGATGTTTATAAAAATAAAAAGCAGTTGTTTGAAGATCTATGTATGATCACACATGTAATGCTATTATCTACAGTTGTGATCAGTTTGTTTTGATAAGTTTCTTTCAGTTTTAATTGTTTTACATGAGACTTTTTAATGTTTTGCTGTATGAAATCTCATCTACTGTAACTATAACATACTCATATTTACTGCACTTTTGTTGAATGTTGTAAATATGCATTCTTTTATTAGTACACAATTGTGTTGCACATATTTGTGCAAGAATTAGTGAATCTAATATGAATTAATTAGCAGTAAAATGTAAGATTAGTCTAGTTCTCATGATTTTGTTTATTTTATGAGAAAAGTACTAAGAAGGCAGGTTAGTAGACATGGGCTAAGATGACCTGTGGATTTGTGCCCAATCAGTATATGCACGCACTTCAGATATTTCACTGACGCAGCTTGCATACAGTATAGACACACTGCATTTTCCTTAAGTACACTTGTTAATGTTTTGAAGAAAACAAAATATAAAACTATCAATATATAGCACCCGCCTCAAATCCAGACCCAAAGAAAGCAAATGCTTTGGTCCAAACAGAGAAATACTTTAAGACTAAGTATGTACAATGAACAGAAGTGAAAATACACACACACACACACACACACACACACACACACACACACACACACAAAAAGGGGCACTGATAAAGTGGTGTGATAAAATCCTTTAGACATTTATGAGGTACCGAGCAGTGTACAGATATTTTTGTGGGACCCTTACAGCTATTTGAGCCCTAGCTGCTCAAATTCCACTAACTCTCAGACAGGGGTTCAAACGGCTGTTTACTTGTCTGCTCATTTGGCCAAGCAGCTGAGTTCCAGGATGCAGCTGCTGCAACAGTCAAACATCATCAAGGTTTCGTCATAAAAATAGTAAGTGGGCAAGGGATACTGGGATGGGGGACTTTAGGTTTACAACAGGTAGGGGGCTTTTAGGTTCACTGAGTGATCAGGAGTTAATGTTGGGTCATGTTATAGAGGGGAAAGACATTTTAAGTTTAGGGAGTAATCAGGAGTTAGCATAGGGTTATGGTTAGTCAGGTGGATTTTAGGTTTATAAAGCAATCACTATATTAGGGTTATACAGGAGAGGGGGGTTATAGATTTAGAGAGTTTGGGAGTTGTTTTTAGAGTTAGGGTCAGGGTTCTTGGAGGAAGACTTAGCTGACTGTCACTAGATGGGAATCAGGGTGGTGAGGGTTAAGTCACTTGTCAATATGAGCAAGTAGCAGCAGGGAAGTGAGTCGTGAGCTAATGGCACACAAGCACTTATAGTAAACCTGATTTTAATTTCTAACCACTCTGCACATATCATTAAGCATTTGTTACAACGTACTGCTCATCTTCAGCCATCCCAGTAGCATTCCAACCACATAACCAGTTGCTGTATCTCAACCCTATTTGCATGAACAGAGTAAAAACTTCACAAACTGCACACACAAAAAATATACACTAAGATCCATCAAAAGCAAGTATACATCATAAAACAAAGTGCATAAAATGAAATGCAGATAAATTAGAGTAAATAAAATTAAAATGAAAAGTGAAATGAAACCAATATGAAAAATGCATTACTAGTTAAACTGACCTGAATCTAAAAATCTGCATTAAATAATATTAAACTAAATTACGTAGATCTAAATAATATATATATATATATATATATATATATATATGTGTATTAACATAACTCCACAAAATACTCGATATACTGTTAAAATTATACAACAGAATTGCCTAACAACATAAAAATTAATACAAGTTAATGAAGAAAACCACTTACAAGGCAATTCATTTATAAAAAAAATATTTAAAATCCTTATGCCTTCACTATAACCTATTAAAATGAATGAGTGTATGTCTACATATATATATATATATATATATATATATATATATATATATATATATATATATAGGTCTACTTTGATTCACTGAAAACTCATTTCACTGAATTTCAAAACACTCACACAAAATCGCTGAAAGCTCAAATCACTGAAAACTCATTTTACCGAATCACATTTCACTGACTGTAAGTACTGCTGAGCAAATAAAATATATATGTCCTTTTCCCCACTGTAGTGCAATGCTGGAGTTAGTATATATAGTTAGGGGTGTAGGGGGCACATCCCCCCCCCACATTGGGAGGTGTGGGGGCATAGCCCCCTACCTACTTTTGATTTTATAGTGTTGGCATTCAGTGAAATAAGATTAATGCGCTGTGCCCCCACACACCACAATGTGGGGGGATGTGCCCCCACACCCCCCTAACTATATGTACTAACTCCCCCCTAACTATAGGTACTAACTCCAGGATAGCACTACAGTGGGGAAAAAGGCATATACATTTTATTTGTCCAGCAGTACTTACATTCAGTGAAATGAGTTTTCAGTAATTTGAGCTTTCAGTGATTTTTTGAGGGTGAATTGAAATTCAGTGAAAGGAGTTTATAGTGAATCAAAGTAGACCCACACACACACACATATATATATATATATATATATATATATATATATATATATATATATAAATAGGTAACAAACATAGCCCACATTTTTCCTTTTATTTATTTTTATCATATCCATTTTAACCATACCTTCCTGAATGCTCAGCTTAAGTAACACATATTTTATCATTTAACCTTCTAGCCAAAGTACCTAAAATTACCTCATTCTTTGAAAAACTAAAATTTTAACTATAATTCCCCTACTATTCTCCATTTAAGTATCAAATATTTTCCACATTAAGATCTACTACACCTTGTCTATCCTCTCATATAACTATGAAAGAATTAAATCCCACCACGTTTTTTCACAGAAATACTTGTATCAGATGAATAAATGGATACCTTTTTATAAAACTGTGCCCCTCCATGTAACCATACATTCTAAAATATCAGTTTACGTAATAAATGCATAAAAAGCAGATTAATTGACAACCTTACCTAACCATTCTCACTGAACAGGAAGAAATTCAGCTATACATTCACAAATAACCTCATTTTTGCTTAGTTTAAATCTCCATCCACCATTTTATATAACTCTGCTATTCTTCTTCTTTCGGCTTTTCCCGGTTAGGGCTCGCCACAGCGGATCACCTGTCCACTCATGATTGGCAGTGGAGTTTTACAGTGTCGAGTTGCCAGCCCGGTGCCCAACCTTCCACAGAAGGCACACACACACATGCACTCACAACTAGGGTCAATTTAGAGTGTCCAATCCACCTACTGCATGTCTTTGGGATGTGGGAGGAAACCGGAGCACCCGGAGGAAACCCACGCAACCACAGGGAGGACATGCAGACTCCGCACAGAAGGCACCCCAGCCGAGGACTGAACCGGAGAACCTCTTGCTGTGAGGCGACAATGCTGACCACTGCACCCCCGTGGCCGCCCTATACAACTCTGCTATATACCTATATATTATAAACAATAATAAGGCATTTTCATTTATAGTAATGAATATGCATTTTTGATCAGCAGATAAAAAATTTTTCATAACACTTCTCGTAACACTATTAAATAAATCTGTTATTTTACTTACTACATCCATACTACTTCCATTATAACTAATGTATCCATAACATGTATAGTCCTTTGTTGTATCCATAACAATTTTATAATCAGATATTAGCAAACAAGTAGGTTGCTGGTTATTTAAATGCTTACAATTACTTTTCTTGTTTAAAAAATCCCTTACTTTCTTTCTTTTATTCCACTAGTATATACCCTTTAATTTTACATTTTGTTTTTGTAAATACATTTATTCAAATTTTTGGTACAACAAAGATAAACACCTAAATTTATCTAACCCTCCCACAGTCTAAAATAACTATGTACAATACACACAAAATAAACATAATGGAACATCTTGAGGCACCGTAGAAACTGTCTCATGTTTACTGACAACCAGCTAATTCTCAAACTAATAAGGTACGTGAGAGAAGTATCTGTACAATGTCTCTTGAGGCAAGGCTGTCACTTAAAAACACTCCTAATGTCAATTGGGTTGTCAGTAGTACACATGCTGGAGCCATCACGCATACTTCAAAGCAAACACATAAACTCACATATACTAAGGCAGTCAAAAATGCAGTCTTTCAAAACAACACTCACATCAACACATACAGCTACGTCTCATGGACTCTCTACATCTAAGCTCATAAGGCAAGTCCCCAACAATCCAACAGTCAGGTGACTGGAGACTCCATTGTAAGATACACTGATATCCCTCTCACTAGGCTGACTAAGGAGAAAGTCACAGTCAGTTCCTTATCGGGCCCAGGATCTGCCACACTTCACACGCACACACTCAGGTTGCTGGACCACAAGTACCAGTATGACTCAGTCATAGTCCATGTAGATGTAAATGACCTGAGATATACATCCCTAGACTATATTAAAAAATATATCATGGAGCTATTGGAATATGTGTCCCAAGCTGGAATGAACCAAACAGTGAGTAGCATTTTACCTTTTCCAAGGATGATATCACAATATTAACAGAAGATGACTGATTTTAATGATTGGCTTAGTTTCTGGTGTCATTCTAAGGAGGTGCAATATTTCTCAGCATGGAAGGAGATGGCCAACAGACCACACTGCTTTGCCAGGTATGGCCTGCAACTCTCCCCTCTAGGCTTTTGTATATTAGCTAAATATTGTCTGCCCCATAGTGGCTTTTTAAGCAATGTCAAAATGAAAGTTCTTCCAAAATAACAAATCAAAATCAAGAAAATCTAAAGGTATTACTACTCAATGCTAGGAGTCTAAACAAGAAACTCCACTCATGACAAACTCCCCTGACCCTAGAGAATGCTGATGTCTGTGCAGTTACTAATATATGATTTAAAGCCATGAAGAGCACACCACCAGTGTAAGGCTATAATTTCTGCCATGTATTTAGACCAGGCTACTATGCAAACAGTGACTAAAGATGGTGGTGTCTCTATTTACATCAAAAATAAATAAATGTCAATGTGAGTCAAACAGGATGAAGCACTGGAGCTTCTCTACTTTAAACTCCCCATAGGCAAAATCCCATACCACTTCTTTGCATGCCATTGGCCCCCCTCTATGACCGAGGAAACCAATAACATGTTTTTAAGATTACTGGAAACACTTACCATCCAACCAAATGCCATGTTTATGGGTGACTTTAATTACCCCACTATTAACTGGGAATCATATATTTGATGCTATTTCCTGAGGGGGGGTTGAACGGTACAGTTAGAGTTGAATTGTTTGCCGGTAGGTTTACTATATCTTCTATCTCAGTATAGGTGGCTCCATTAACAATCACGTCTACAGTAGTGACGAAATCATTCTAAGTTGTGCACCTTATAAACAAAGGTATGGTATCTAGGTCCAAGGAGGTCATTGTTCCACTATATTAAGCATTCATCAGACCTGTCATTGAGTACAATGCTCTCTTTACCATGCACATCCAACAAGTGGAATGCCCACAGAGGTTCTTCACTAAAAGAATACAGGGCATACGTAACATGCCCAATGCAGACTGCCTCAGAGCCCTATCCCTTTATTCTGTCTCCTACAGGCTGTTGAGGGGAGATCTATGTCTGACATACAAAGAATTGCCAGACCCTACCCTGATGTTCCTCCTGCATATCTGCAAAACAAACAGCACCAGAATTACCTGCTCTAAAGGCTTAAACCTTACCTGTGATATAAAGATGATCTGCTAAAGAGAAAAGTATGTATCACAGAGACTACACCTTCTTTGGGGCAGATTCCCCATCTATGTGAAGCAGAGTTCCTCCCTAGCCCAATTCAAGTACAACTTGGACAATTGACTCAGGAATAGGAAATTCATCCCTGGTTTTGCACCTATGTCTCTAACTGACGCAGTCAGCCTGCAGTTGGTTCATCTCCCAGGTCCTTTCTTGTAAATGTTTCATCTCTCAAGCCTCTGCTTACACTTATCAAGGGTATTAGAACTTGTCAGAGAGTTAGAATGCATGGCTAGGATTAGAAAAGCCCTTGTGGCCTTTAGCCTAGTCAACACCTATGAACCTATGAACAATACACTACAAAGGTGACTCAAGAAACTGCACAAAAACTTACATGACCTACATAAAACTGTATTAAAAGGCAAAGTAGGCAATTACTGTGTACCTTTCAAATAAAGTGGAACCTGTCAACCAAAATGACAAAAAAAAAAGAAAAAAAACATCCAGCAATACAGCCCTTTTCCAATAACCTGAATTATTGCTTGCATAGTTGCAGGGGTTGCTGGGGCCTATTCCAGCAGCCATTGGATGCAAAGAACCATAGGTCATTCTGGACAGGTAGTGGTGTATCATTGACTACATATTCACACTCATTTACATACTGCAGATCCACCTATGAACAATTTGGAAGACTGACAATCAACTTAAGCCATGTCTTGGTGGGGGGGGGGGGGGGGGCTGAAGAAACAGCTGCACACTGAGAAAATTCATGGAGACACAGTGAATGATTATCTTACACTCTAATGATTGTAATACATACAAGCAGCTTTAATGTTATTCCCTTTAATCATGGCTTTTCTATACTGCATTGATTTATATTGTGTGACTTAGTGGTATACTGCTGTATGGTGGAGGTTTACCTACCCCCCTGCACAAAAATAACTTTTTTTTCTGTTTTTTTACCATTTTTGGGTTACATTTTTCATACAGAAGTATTAATGAACTGTAACTTGTTATAGGGTGACTCACCAAAACATTAAGTAAACCCACAGGAAGGACATGCAGATTCTGCACATAAAATGCCTCAGCCAGGAATTGAACTCATATTGTGATGCTCAATACTATTCAGTATGCTACTGTGTTGTCTTAAATAAAAAAGATAGATTCATTATGTGGGGTGTGTGATTTCAGATAAATGAAATATCCTGCATTACACAGTTAGCTAATGGATTTTGTGAATTGTGGTTTCACTACTCTTTACAAATCTTAGTCCGTAATCCTACAGTACAATACAGATCATATATTTAACAATATACTCCACATATTCTATCTCTATTTATATAGATATCTACAAATGTATATGTGCATGTATGTATATATATATATATATATATATATATATATATATATATATACTGCGGTGGTGGTGCTGCGGTAGCATTGTCGCCTCACAGTAAGACGTTGTCCTGTTCGATTCTCAGCTAGAGCGTCTTCTGTGTGGAGACATGCGTGAATGGGCGTACCTTGTGCATCAGGGCTGGCAACTCAGTATGTAAAAATCTACTGCCAATCATTAGCGGACCGGAGTTCTGCTGTGGTGACCCCTAACTGGGAAAAGCCGTAAGATACAACAACATATATATATATATATATATATATATATATATATATATATATATATATATATATATATATATATATATATATATACACACACACACACACACACATATAAATGTGTGTGTGTGTGTGTGTGTGTGTGTGTGTGTGTGTGTGTGTGTGTGTGTGTGTGTGCACGCATGTGTATGCCCGTGTGTATACATTTCTATATAGTTTTCTGGTTTGATCATCTGTTGTGTTTTTTACGTTTAGGTAGTTGAATTTTCTTGCCAAATTTTGACTATTTTATTTTAGTCAAACAAAATATTTTGTGTGTGTCATTCCATGAGAAATGTCCATAATTGTTTAATGACTTAGTTATATCTGTTTTGGTATGTAACCACGCACCCTTCCTATCATAACACATGGACACAGGCACAAAGGCAAACACACACACATGTATGCATACATGCATATACACACATACAAACACACACACATACACAAAACATGCTACAATACAAATTATGTGCAAAGGGGTCCCCTCATTTTACTAAAATCTGCCCACTTACAGTCTAAGATTCTTTTTTGTGAGGGGTTTAGCTTATATATACAGGTTGTATCTTAGTTACAAAAGAAAAACAGATTATGCAACCTTCAGAAAATAAGTTACAGAGTAGAATAAACTATATTTGTTTAGTTGATTTTTCTGAAAGCCTTACAAGAAAATAAAATGACAATAGGCGTCAGCAGTGTGTTTATATATGCACAGTGGGAGAAGTGTTCAGACTCTGCAGAACATCATCTATAATACAATCAAATGAGAATAATCACTATAAATAAAACTTATGGGAAAGCATGACTGCAAGAGGTCTAGAATAAACATGACTGGAGGCCTACAGTTTCTCTCTTAGTGGTATAATATGCTCATAAGCAGTGCAGTTTACCCTGTAATGAGTAGAAGGAATGCCAGACTGCCAAGAGGAAACCCTTCCAAATAGAGATGTGCTGATTTTTCATGAGTCTGTTTTATTACCGCAGAATTACTAAGGAAAGCTGATTGCATTCTTAATAAATATCCTTTTTTTTAATTTTAGTTCAGCTAAATAACAAAATTTAGAAGTGGGGGATAAAGGAATTGAGAAAAATAAAAGTTTATTATAAAAATGACAAAATACAAAAGGCCATATGGGTGAATGATTCCAGGTTATGAAATAAATCTCTAGACACAAGGTCTAATAGCAAAACATCTGATGCTAACCAGAGTGTACAGAAATCTAGTGCATCTTGGGATATGATCATACAAAACAACATCCACTGTAAGAATCGGTGGGAGAAAAATAAGATTATTTAGGGTTTTATGTTTTTGGAATGTGCAGAATATACATACTGGGTTTTCTAATTGAAAAGAAGCATTAACATTCATACCATAATGCTTGGCAGATGATGTTAGAGCATGACATGTATGTATATTGGAGAAAGTAAAACATAAAACCAAAATATCAAAAAAGTCGCTGGCCTAGATCAATATTTTGCTTGCCATAAAAATAAGATGGCTCACCCCATTTATAGCTTCATCTAAATGCTAATGAGATTATGGAAGTGGAATAGGGGGAGGGGGGCACCCTGTAGTCAGCAAGTCACAAAGTGCTCTTGTAGCAAGACAGTCTTGCAACATTGTTTCACTAGCAGTGCCCGCATTGGTCATGTCGAGGCTGGAGGGAACGTAAAAGTCAGTATCTGCTGCGCAATGTAACTGGTGCAAGTCTAGAGGCTCAATGAACAATGCAGTTCAACCTAAAATGAGGGCCTTGGTAAATAACTCTGTAAAGCAAGACTAAATGATAGCATTATGAATGGACTTTCTGCCATCATGAATTCTACAATGCAGAACACAAACCCTCAGTCAGTCTAAAAGCCTGTTTTTATACCCACCATGTAAAATCTGATCCAAACTGGAACTATGTCTTACCCACCTATGCTCCCTTCTCTAGAGTTAAATAGTAGACAAAATGGTAACTCCATCCCCCACACCAAAAGTGCAACCCCAGAAGTACATACCCCCATACATATTACATCTTCCCACACACCAGCTTTTTGAATTCGTATTGTCCCTTATCTTGGGCATTTTCTAGAGAATGGCTGTCATAAGAGAATTTATTATTTTTTTTCATGACTTACTCAGCAGAACAATGTTTAATTTAGTGACATACTACAGTTGATTTCACCTTAAGACCTGTGTAATTCATTGAAAGGCCTGAAGCTTAGTGACCTTCATGCAGTCCAACTGAGTGTAAGTTGTGAATGGGTGGCTTTCCCTCTTGACACACTTAAACCACCTTAAGTTCTCCATGCCTCTTATCATCCATTCCTTGGTGCAGGTCTTACACCATTTCTGAGGTCAACTTTTGAACTGCCACTATAACTGCACAAATAACAATAACACAACATTGCTTCTACATGCAGTACTTCATAGTACACATCTCACTGTTTGTTTCATTCAAAGTCTTCAGGAATCCTGACTCTTATAATTTATCACATTTGTTGTTGGCCAAACTAATTCCTTTCCAGTTCTCTACAATCATTGCCTTCTCTGAGGTTCTGTTTTCCATATGCATTCATTTGTATCACTTTGCATGCAGGCAGAACTTAAACCATTGCTCCCACTCCTACAAATGTCCTATTATTTAGATTCTCTGCTACTATACTGATGCTAAAATGTGTCATCCAGTATAGAGTTGTTTATTCACCTAATCTTTTCATGTTCTAATCATTGGATAAACTACAATTCCATGGTATCTCTGCCATATGTATTAAACAGATAAAGAACACTTACAGTACACATCCAGCTGAACATACTTTTGGTAGTGTCTTTCTCCACATTGTACTGCACATATATATGTACTATCTTGGTTGAAGCTAATGTTTGAAAATGTCATTACAGAGCTTGGTCCCTCTGTAGAGACTCCTGCGAGTGCTATATCCAGTCCCTTCCAAGCAGCTTGTCCATTGGGACACATGCTGGTACAAGTTAAGTTAATGCTTTGTCCCACAGGAACTATTGGCGTGTCTGGTGATATCTTGATGTACTGATGTGAAAAGGCACCTGCAAATCAAGAGAAACACAAATACAAATGAACAAACAAACATTATAAAGCTATAGTTCACTAGCTCATTCAGCAGAAAAAAATGATTATTTACTCTTTCATCCTTTCTCTGGGAAATATGTTATTAAAAACATGATTGATGAACACACAAGAAAGCAATACAGTATAGTGTATGCAGGCAAGTGCTGAGCTAAAACTATGATGACAATGGTTTGAATCAAATAACTGTGGCTTACATACCAAGGTGATCCTAACTCCTATTACTTCTTGGTTCTTTGCAATTTCTGAGTATATTTGCATTCTGTCAGCATTTTCAGTAACTAACTAAATTAACTATAAATAAACACATAAGTAAATATTAAATGACTGTAAAGCAATTAAAACACATTTTACAAATGCTGTCATTTTTAAAATGCTATTAAGATATTTTCTAGATTTTGAAGATGATCCCAGTACTGGTCTGCATTTTTACAATTTTTCTCTGAAATCTGCTGCTAAGTAGCTAGCAGAGATTCTGCATAAATGGAGTCCAAATTTCCTATAAATATGTGTTATCTTGTTTGTTTATTTCCTTGTTTCTTAATCCGGATAGTAGAATGATCCAGAACAGGCCTGTTTTACTAGTGACCTAGCTCAGGAGCAATAATACACTCAAAACGAGTGTCAAACAACAGCCTTAAACACTAGAAATGTCGATCACATAGGATAGCAATGTGCTCAACATATAATTCGCCATCTCTTTTGTATTAGTGCTTAAATGTACTGACAATATTTATGTAAGTAGTTCCAACATTTTGATTTCTTGATTTCTTTTGGGTAGTTTATGTGCTGCTTACCAAGCATTTAAATCCAATGAATCTTTTTGGCTACAATTACATAATATTATATTGATAATGTAAAGCAAGAACCTAATAATCTATGATATGACAGCAGTATGACAGCAGTATGCCACTATGTAAAACAATCATATAATAATCAACCAACTTCACTACCTTATACAATCCTTTCTTTCCTCTTTATTCCTGCCACTCACTTTTTTAAAATGAATGTCTTACTACAGCTGTTTCTTACTCAAAGCTCTGCATTGTATTTGTCTGCACCTCCATTTCTAGTCGGGTGGTGCAGTGGTGCAGCAGTTAGAGTTGTAGCCTTTCTGTGCTGAGTCTGCATGTCCTCCCTCTGTTTGCATAGATTTTCGCCAGTTGCTCCAGTTTCCTCCCATATTCCAAAGACATGCAGTAGGTAGATTGAATATTCTAAACTGGCATAGGTGTGTGTGTGTGTGTGTGTGTGTGTGTGTGTGTGTGTGTGTGTGTGTGTGTGTGTGTGTGTGTGTGTGTGTGTGTGTGTCTGTGTGTGTGTGTGTGTGTGTGTGTGTGTGTGTGTGTGTGTGTGTGTGTGTGTGTGTGTGTGTGTGTGTGTGTGTGTGTGTGTGTGTGTGTGTGTGTGTGTGTGTGTGTGTGTGTGTGTGTATGTGTGTGTGTGTGTGCAGTGTGTGTGTGTGTGTGTGTGTGTGTGTGTGTGTGTGTGTGTGTGTGTGTGTGTGTGTGTGTGTGTGTGTGTGTGTGTAAGTATGGTGTGCCTGACTCCATGTGCATACATAGGATAGGAGGCCCGGGCTAGCAACCCGACCCCATAAAAATCCTAATGACTACTGAAACAATGAGTGCTTAAGAGAACTCATTGCCTGATGTGCTGAATGGCATGGGAATGGATGGATGGATGGATGGATGGACGGATGGATGGATGGATGGATGGATGGTCATTTCTATCATTTGCTGCAGGTTGTCTGCTATACTGTTGTCCAAAAAATGATTAAATGATGACTCCTCATCAATAAGATACAAACAAAATATTCCAAATATCTAGCCTGCATATTGTAAGGAAGTATTTTAGACTTATTTGATGATTTTTCTGGGCCCGTATTATTCACTCTTCCTAGCCCAGTATGCATAGCTCCAACCATATCACCTATCATAGGAGCCTGTGACAATAATATATATGTCCTGTGATCCATTCTTCAAATAGAAAATACATGCAGTGGAAAATGTGTCTAACCTTTGCCTACAGAGAGCTGTCAAGAACCCTATATGGCTATGGAGCTGTGGCTGGTTCTTTATGATATGCCCCTTCAGGGACCCTCACCTGCACCAATAGACTCCATTGACATTCTCCTGTTTGCTAATGCACTGCACTATGATGTCATGCCACTAGTATGCCTTTTTCAATGACTGGATCGACACTACATTTTCCATTTTCACAAGAAAATCAATATGCAGCTGGAGACTCAGTACCAATGTCTCCCACATGATATCTAGGTAACCTGCCACTCAACCCAAAATAGCTCATCCTTGGATAGTAATGCCTGTTTTCCAAACCAGGTTTTCCAGCATTTTCTAGATATAGACATACTAGTTCTACCAGTGGGTCAGCTGCAAAAAGTATTTGGTGCCTTTGCTATCTTACTGGAGTCATGCAGTTCTATGATGTTTCTGTAGCTGAGTGAATCATTTGATTCTAACACTATGAAACATGTAAATAAATTATTCTTTTGAGCCTGAACACAGGATCTGAATTGTTGATATATAGTAAGACCTTAGCAAGTTTGATGTTATTGCCTGCCAAAAAAGCAATGGCTAGAAAATCAAAATAAGAATATAAAGCAGCTGTAGCTGAAGTACTAAGCATTTTAAATGAGATAAAAGAACTAGAAGTGTCATCTTAGAAAAGGAAAGGAGCAAAATACATGGAAATAAATGGAATTTGTCAGAACAATCCATGCAAAATAATGTTTAGGATGAGTACATTTTAAAGGAAGGCTAGAAATGAGCAATCTGTGTAATATAGTAGTCAATTAGTTATTAAAGACAAAAAACATATATACAATATTGCAAAAGACAGCAGACAGAGTAAAATACCAATAACTAAATACAAAATACGGTCAACCACTGAGGGAAACCAAAATGATTGCAGGTAAATCCACCAAGTATTTAAAAAAAAAGGCAGTGAAAGCCAGATGCTTTATTCAGGATTTTCAAGATTAAGCACTTTTGTGAACTTCATCAGAATCTAGAATTCTGCATATATCACTTCCTTATATACAGGCCTCCTTAAACGTACAGTGTAATGAACACATAAACAAGTGAAAAATAGTATAAGCAAGTGAACAGGAACACAAAGTCTGTCCATAAGCATGTCTTAACATCAAGTGATGGCCCACTGTTTTTGCCTGTAAATGAAAATGAACTTCAAAAACATATGCCTCTTTCACTGCAGTGCTATTTCTCATGCATGTTAAAGTGTTAAGGCATCTCAGCTTTTCTTTGTGTTTCATATTATGTGGTGTGTGGGCATGTTGTTTGACTTATCCTTTTACACAATCACTACCACCACTCAGAGACTAAGCCTAGTATGCCAAGGTGATCACACCTGACACCTGCACCGTGCTAGATAATTCCCTGAATAGTTCTGTTGCTATGACCTTGGCAATATCTTGCTAGCCCTGGCATAACTCTAATATAGCACGGTTCCATTTCTTCCAAAATCCCTAAGCTCCTTCCTGTATAGTGCTTTTTGGATGCATCCTTCAGTTTTATACCGTGTTCTTTTTCTTTCATGTTCCTCACACTGCTTTCTTTATGTGTTTATTTATGTATTTATTTATTGATCTATTTATTTACTCATTCATTTATTTTGTATTGTACACCAGTCTGTTCTTAAACTCAACTGCCTGATTCCTTTGCTCTCAACTTTTTCTCTCTCTCATACATCTGTGTAGATATTTGCACGCTTATAAATAGGCAAATTTCAATTTTGCTAATTTTGTTTATATTTTATGAACAAATGCTATAACATTGATTTGATCCAGTATATATATATATATATATATATATATATATATATATATATATATATATATATATATATATATGGATCTACTTCAGTACAATGGCAGCCCACTTCACCAAAACCCAAAACAACGAGACCACATCAACGAAACCCCGCAACAACGAACATTCACAACAATGAAACTCAAAACCACGAAAAACACCAACACAAACATCACAAACACACACATACACACACAGCAACCCCAAAGTACCTAACACACAATACTGCAAACCATATAGGCAGGGGGCAAGCCCCCCATGCACCCCCCACATGGGGGGCTGTGCCCCCCACACCCCCCTTCTCTATTATTCAAATTCCAAGATTGCACAAACAGACATACAAGGCACACTAACACCCACACGCTACATTCCCAAACAAACACACACCACACTCACAACTCACACCACTACCCCTCAAACACACACTTACACATTCATACTTACCTGCATCACAGTACCAGCACTGCTAGATCACAGTCCCGTAATGTCTGAATGTAAATTTTGCACTCATAACTCTGACATCACACAAACAGACACACAAGGCACACTCACACCCACACATTACATTCACTCACAAACACACCACACTCACAACACACACTTACACACACCAGTACCCCTCAAACAGACACTTACACATACATACTTACGGGCATCGGAACACCAGAAGAGCTAAACACAACCCCGTAATGTCGGGATTTTAAATTTTGCACTTCTGGGGTTTCGATGTTCTACAGTGTCGAACATCTGGTCCCGATCTTCCAGGTTTCGTTCATATGAAAGGAACCCATATATATCTATATACACATATATATATATATATATATATATATATATATATATATATATATATATATATATATATATATATATATATATATATAGGGTGGATATAAAAATATAAAAAGTGTACACATCCCTGTTAAAATGCCAGGTTTTTGTGATATAAAAAAATAAGACCACAATAAATCATTTCAAAACTTTTCTCACCTTTAATGTGACCTATAACCTTTACAATTCAATTGAAAAACAAATCCAGTAACAAAAAGGCACAGCACGACCATCCATGTAAAACAAGGTTTATTACTTCAAGCTTTTGAGTTGAAACTCTTTTTCAAGAATTGAATTGAAAAACAAACAAATCTGTTAGGGGAAAAAATATAAAAAAATAAAAAACATACAATACGCTGGTTGCATAATTGTGCACACCCTTAAACTAATACTTTGTTGTATGTGCACATACTTAAACTAATACTCTGTTGAGGCAGCTTTTGATATAATTACAGCATTCAGTCTTCTTGGTTACACCCCTTCCATCAATTAAAAGACTCTGATTAACCCCAAATAAAGTCCAGCTGTTCTAGTAGGATTTTCCTGACATTTACTCAGTTGCCTGCTACAGCAAAAGCCACGGTTTGCAGAGAGCTTACAAAGCATCAGAGGTATCAGTTGAAAGGTATCAGTCAGGAGAAGGGTACAAAAAAATTTCCACAGCATTGGATATACCATGGAACACAGTGAAGACAGTCATCAAAAAGTGGAGAAAATATGGGACAACAGTGACATTGCAAAGAACTGGTCGTCCCTCCAAAATTGATGAAATGACAAGATGTAAAATGGTCAGGGAGACTGCCAAGAGACCTATAGCAACACTAAAGGAGCGGCAGGAATTTCTGGCAATTACTGGTTGTGTACTACATGTGACAACAATCTCCCATTTTCTTCATATGTCTGGACTATGGGGTAGGGTTGCAAGTCGGAAGCCTTTTCTTACACAGAAAAACATCCAGGCCCGGCTAAAATTTGTAGAACAATACGTCAAGTGCCCCAAAAGCATGTGGGAAAATGAGTTATGGTCTGATGAGACCAAGGTTGAACTTTCTGGCCACAATTCCAAAAGGTACGATTGGTGCAAAAACAACACTTTGCATCATCAAAAGATACCATCCCCACGGTGAAGCATGGTTGTGGCTGTATCATGTTTTGGGGTTGCTTTTCTTCAGCTGGAACTGAGGCTTTCGTCAAGGTGGAGGGAATTATGAACAGTTCCAAATACCAGTCACTTTTGGCGCAAAACCTTCAGGTGTCTACTAGAAAGCTGAAGATGAAGAGGAATTTCACCTTTCAACATGACAATGACCGCAAGCATGCATCCAAATCAACAAAAGAATGGCTTCACCAGAAGAAAATTAAAGTTTTGTAATGTCACAGCCAGAGCCCAGACCTAAATCCAATAGAAAATCTGTGGGGTGACCTAAAGAGGGCTGTGCACAAGAAGTGCTCTCGCAATCTGACAGATTTGGAGTGCTTCTGCAAGGAAGAGTGGGCAAATATTGCCAGATCAAGATGTACCATGCGGATAGACTCCTACCCAAGAAGACTGAATGCTGTAATTAAATCAAAAGGTGCTTCAACAAAGTATTTGTTTAAGGGTGTGTGCACTTATTCAACCAGCTTATTGTACGTTTTTTATTTTTTATATTTTTCCCTAACAGATTTGTTTTACAATTGAATTGTAAAGGTTATAGGTGACATTAAAGGTGGGAAAAGTTTTGAAATGATTTATTATGGTCTCATTTTTTTATATCACAAAAACCTGCCATTTTAACAAGAGTGTGTACACTTTTTATATCCACTGTGTGTATATATATATATATATATATATATATATATATATATATATATATATATATATATTTATATACATACATATATATATATATATATATATATATATATATATATTCTCCTGTGTTCTCTACAGTAGGCAATTCTCACCTTTTTCCCATCCTGAACTATTTACCTGAATGAACAGTCATATGCATGAGATCCGTAGCCAAGCTCTTACAACAATCCTGAATATGCTGCAATGGCCACCTCACTCAGAAAGGTCTACAGTTTGATACTATTCCATATAAATTCATGTTCTTTGGCATCACATTATCACTGAAGGTACATCAATTCCCCCCTTAGTAAAAATAATGCCATGAACATCACTGTAGAGCTAATGATTAATGTGATTCGGGGGATGGGCTGATAGTATCAGTGTACTATATACCTCTGGTGATAGTGAGCAAGGGACATATGAGACCAGAATTTATTTACCTCTGGTAACAGTATAATTCACCATCAGTTAGGGGAGAATGACCATGCCATTTTTCAAGCAACTTTTCTTCCCTGGGATTATTTATTCTGCAATAGCTGATCACCATAGCTGTCAGCTGTCAGAGAGTTTTATTTATTCAAATAAGGGAAACTCTCAAAGACACCCCCACTTTCCTTTATTTCAAAAGAACAATCCATATGATCCCATCGTAGGGCTATAGGGCTACAGTGCAGGTGCAGTGTCATATAAATGTGCTAGGAGACTACAGCATACTTTGGTTCATAGGCAATAAATAGGCTATTGACCCTAGCGGCCTTTTTAACCCATGCTGTGCTTCCTAAGGTAGATAATAACTAGTGGTGAGAATCAAACTCAGTACCCTGTATCTTTGAGGCAAACACCTTAACCATTATGCCAAGCTCCAACCCATATGTCACACTACAGGTGTTGGGGTTGTGATAGATAACATACCATGTGCCTTATATATCATATATGCTGAAATCTAATTATTCCCATGTGTTGTATAGGTATAGGTAATTAGGGGTTGCACTTGCAGTACATGTGACCAGGAATGCTATGTAAGTAATATGGGGGTTAATATGGACATGAGCTTGTGTGGCTATGTGTGACACAGAATTCTTTCAGCTAAAGTATTGTCCCACCTCAGCTGCCATATTTCTCTAGTGATCAGGGAAATATATCAATGTGTCTGTATAGTTGAGTAGAAACTCACCCACAGCAAGATAATATTTTCTAAAATGCTTCTACTTGCAGAAAGTATGTCTCCAGTGGTGACAGTGTTAGCATTCTCTGTCCTCTTCCTCTATCCTTAGTAGATGAAACATTCTTAGCGGATGCTGTATTAACCTTTATCAAACACCAGTTATCCAGCTGACTATTTAGGCATGCCACAAACACAAGATATTTAGGTCTGTTAATTACCATTATACAAAGCAAGTATGTAGAACTATCATCTCAGCCAATCAGACATATACGTGTTGCCTTTCATCAATGATCATTTTTCTATAACATCTCACTGGAAAGCTAAATATCTCTACCATACAAAATGTATTCAAAGTTAGTAAGAAAAAGGCCTTGGTTTAAAACAGTAAAATCTAACTTATGATCAACACAAATTAATTCCATAAATATTTATATATATCAATTTGAAAGCATGTTCTTACACAACTGCATAGCTGGCTTTAGGCACAGGCCAACTAGGCGGCTGCCTAGGGCGCCACTCTAGTAGGGGCACTTTTCCAGTATATATTTGGTGTAGGTAGACCAGGATGGGGGCACCAGCTGGTGTGGTGGAGGGCACCATGGAGCCCTTTTGCCTAGGGCACCAGTTGACATAAGGCTGCTCCTGCACAACTGACTCATTGCACATACGGAAGAACAGGTGAGAAACAGGTAATATCTAATTCACCAACATAAGTAATAATCTTATAGGATGTTAAAGCACATTTTATAATGCCAGTCCACTTGATTCAGTAGTTAATGTGTTCATGTAATTTCAAAGGAAAACCTGGGATGTTTACTCAATCCAGAGTATATCCATCCATCCATTACCTACTTTTTTCCCATTTTTGCACATGCAGCCAAGGTATAATCCAGCATATATAAACTACCAATGTTTTCTTTAGTTTGTCTATTTGCTATCTTATAACCACTATGATAAAGATAACATAAATTAACAGAAGAGTAAAACAATGACCACTTTGCAAATAAATTATTAATAATTAACATTAAATGTATGAACAAAGAAAACCCTTAATATCTTTATTATAACAGGTAGGGCAAGTGAGATAAACATGAATAATACAGCCATCAAACACTATTCATTAAACAAAAATAAAGTGATTAACTTACCTTTGCTGCATAATAACAACAGTAAAAAACACAATGCAAAGTCATTTGGCTGTGGATGTATTCCCAGGTGCATTGTTTTACTTAATGATACACTTATATCTGACAGACTGAATTCACAGTGGTGTTTCAATGCTCCTTTTAAACAAGAGTCACCAATTCAAAGTTTATTTTGGAAACTCAGATTTCTAATGGGTTTCCTTGATGAATATTCTGTTGTGGGTTTCCCTGACTCTGGAGTAGCAGCTCCTAAGAATGATATTTATGACAGCAGAGTTCCCAGAGGGCCATCTGTAGATCCTGCCAAATTCCCCCATACTGTCAGGATTTACTGTTAGCTGCAATTAATTATGAAGTACTTATAACTGTAACACTTTCTTTTGTTTCTTGGAAGCATGGAGCCTGACCTTCTGGACAACCACAGGAGACTTTTCTGTAAAAGCTTAATTCCAGTTATTATTTTTTTATTTCTTACTGTAGGGTGATTTTGAAAAAAACTGTTTTTGCTGATAGGTGCCTGGGTACTGAATATTTGAAGTGCATATTCATCCACATGATTTACCCAGAGTACCCTACTTACATGTACTATCTTACTTGTCACGATCAGGAGATTCTACAAATAGTCTGGAGGAATATCAAAGGTGAGAAGTGCAATCATGAAAATATTTCCAGCAACTCTGTTTTAGCAACTGCCATCTGCATTTTACCAAAATGTGATCTTATTTGGTTTAAAGGATACAGATCATGCAGCATGTTTTGCTGTTATATATTTTAGAAGGAAAGTAATGAACTCACATTACATTTCCATGAATGTATGCAGTGCATGCAAACTACAAAGTACAGAGAAAGTTACATGCAAAGTTAAAATATATTAAGGCATGCAAACAGCAGTTACATAAACTAAGTGTAAATTAAGAAAAATCTTTACTATACACGTGAGTTAGTAAATAACCGAGTAACTCCTGTTTCAAATGTCAGTACTCTTTCATGCTGTACATTTCTTTTTATTATTCCTCAACCCTCCTATCACTAGGATTCAGATCAATGAGGCCTACCCACCAGATAGTATGCCGTTTGTACTAGGCCATATCACCTTGGGCTACTTTACAACTTTGGACATATAGTTCTTGAAGTGCCTGGAGGCAATGCTTGTTGGCAGCAACTTTGGTTTGGAGCCCTGTGTATTCTTTAAATCCAAAGATTTGCAGTAATGTTAAAGCAAAAAAAAAACAGTTCTCATTACTGCCGGAGGTCATCCATCACACAGGCTCTCATTAACATGTGTGTTAGCTTCAGATTTTTTTAAATTTATTTTGAATGTGTTAACCAGGGTAGAGCACTAAACATATTGTACCCTTTTCAGCCTAACCTCGGGGAAAACACAATACACGCATGACAATATACACAGACAGAATGACAAAATGAAATATATAAATATATTGTATATAAAGAAAATATCATAGTTGGCTTGAGGATAAAGGCAATAAGATCAATCACATTATATACAAAGTGACTGAAAAAACACAGCATATATATATATATATATATATATATATATATATATATATATTTATTTATTATTTATTTGACATTTGTTGACTGGGATAGTCTGTCTGAGCTTGCACCCCTTTTCAGTGGAGGCCCGGGGAGAAAAGCTCCACAATACATATTATACTGTAATATGTCACAGTACAAATTATCCAAGTAAGAAAAAAAAAATCATAGTACAAGTTGTGCAAGTAAAACAATTAACAGGAGTAAAGTAAGATGCAATTAACACAATAAAAAGTATATAAATAAAGGTTAAACAGGGGACCAGATTGTAGTACTAGTAAGAGACCTCAGCAAATGAGGCATTTGTTATAAGTAAAACTGAATGAGGAGGTAGATAAGAGCAAAGTGGTAAACATACAGAAGGATTGTTATAGGTGGACTAGTATGACAATCATAGCAGTTAGTTTAACAGAAGGATTGTTATAGGTAGTCTAGTATGACAATCATAGCAGTTAGTTTAACAGGATTGTTATAGGTGGACTAGTATGGCATTGATAGCAGTTAGTTTAACAGAAGGATTGTTATAGGTGGTCTAGTATGACAATCATAGCAGTTAATTTAACAGAAGGATTGTTATAGGTGGACTAGTATGACACTGATAGCAATTAATTTAACAGAAGGATTGTTATAGGTGGTCTAGTATGACAATCATAGCAGTTAGTTTAACATAAGGATTGGTATAGGTGGTCTAGTATGACAATCATAGCAGTTAATTTAACAGAAGGATTGTTATAGGTGGTCTAGTATGACACTGATAGCAGTTAATTTAACAGAAGGATCGTTATAGGTGATCTAGTATGACAATCATAGCAGTTAGTTTAACAGACGAATTGTTATAGGTGGTCTAGTATGACACTGATAGCAGTTAATTTAACATAAGGATCGTTATAGGTGATCTAGTATGACAATCATAGCAGTTAGTTTAACAGACGAATTGTTATAGGTGGTCAAGTATAACACATAGCAGTTAATTTAACAGAAGGATTGTTATAGGTGATCCAGTATGACAATCATAGCAGTTAGTTTAACAGTAGGATTGTTATAGGTAGTCTAGTATGACACTGATAGCAGTTAATTTAACAGACAGATTGTTATAGGTGGTCTAGTATGACACTGATAGCAGTTAATTTAACAGAAGGATTGTTATAGGTGGTCTAGTAAGACACTGATAGCAGTTAATTTAAAAGAAGGATTGTTATAGGTGGTCCAGTATGACACTGATAGTAGTTAATTTAACAAAAGGATTGTTATAGGTGGTCTAGTGTGACACTGATAGCAGTTAATTTAACAGAAGGATTGTTATAGGTGATCTAGTATGACAATCATAGCAGTTAATTTAACAGAAGGATTGTTATAGGTGGACTAGTATGACAATCATAGCAGTTAGTTTAACAGAAGGGTTGTTATAGGTGGACTAGTATGGCACTGATAGCAGTTAATTTAACAGAAGGATTGTTATAGGTGATCTAGTATGACAATCATAGCAGTTAATTTAACAGAAGGATTGTTATAGGTGGACTAGTATGACAATCATAGCAGTTAGTTTAACAGAAGGATTGTTAAAGGTGGTCTAGTATGACAATCATAGCAGTTAGTTTAACAGAAGGATTGTTATAGGTGGACTAGTATGACACTGATAGCAGTTTAAGAGAAGGAGTGTTATAGGTGGACTAGTATGACACTGATAGTTAATTTAACAGAAGGATTGTTATAGGTGATCTAGTATGACAATCATAGCAGTTAGTTTAACAGAAGGATTGTTATAGGTGGTATAGTATGACACTGATAGCAGTTAATTTAACAGAAGGATTGTTATAGGAGTCTAGTATGACAATCATAGCAGTTAATTTAACAGAAGGATTGTTATAGGTGGTCTAGTATGACACTGATAGCAGTTAATTTAACAGAAGGATTGTTATAGGTGGACTAGTATGACAATCATAGCAGTTAATGTAACAGAAGGATTGTTACAGGTGATCTAATATGACAATCATAGCAGTTAGTTTAACAGAAGGATTGTTATAGGTGGACTAGTATGACACTGATAGCAGTTAATTTAACAGAAGGATTGTTATAGGTGATTTTGTATGACAATCATAGCAGTTAGTTTAACAGGATTGTTATAGGTGGTCTAGTATGACACTCATAGCAGTTAATTTAAAAGAATGATTGTTATAGGTGGTCTAGTATGACACTGATTGCAGTTAATTTAACAGAAGGATTGTTATAGGTGGACTAGTATGACAATCATAGCAGTTAATGTAACAGAAGGATTGTTACAGGTGATCTAATATGACAATCATAGCAGTTAGTTTAACAGAAGGATTGTTATAGGTGGACTAGTATGACAATCATAGCAGTTAATGTAACAGAAGGATTGTTACAGGTGATCTAATATGACAATCATAGCAGTTAGTTTAACAGAAGGATTGTTATAGGTGGACTAGTATGACACTGATAGCAGTTAATTTAACAGAAGGATTGTTATAGGTGGTCTAGTATGACAATCATAGCAGTTAGTTTAACATAAGGATTGGTATAGGTGGTCTAGTATGACAATCATAGCAGTTAATTTAACAGAAGGATTGTTATAGGTGGTCTAGTATGACACTGATAGCAGTTAATTTAACAGAAGGATCGTTATAGGTGATCTAGTATGACAATCATAGCAGTTAGTTTAACAGACAAATTGTTATAGGTGGTCTAGTATGACACTGATAGCAGTTAATTTAACAGAAGGATCGTTATAGGTGATCTAGTATGACAATTATAGCAGTTAGTTTAACAGACGAATTGTTATAGGTGGTCAAGTATGACACATAGCAGTTAAATTAACAGAAGGATTGTTATAGGTGATCTAGTATGACAATCATAGCAGTTAGTTTAACAGAAGGATTGTTATAGGTGGTCTAGTATGACACTGATAGCAGTTCATTTAACAGAAGGATCGTTATAGGTGATCTAGTATGACAATCATAGCAGTTAGTTTAACAGACAAATTGTTATAGGTGGTCAAGTATGACACATAGCAGTTAATTTAACAGAAGGATTGTTATAGGTGATCTAGTATGACAATCATAGCAGTTAGTTTAACAGAAGGATTGTTATAGGTAGTCTAGTATGACACTGACAGCAGTTAATTTAACAGACAGATTGTTATAGGTGGTCTAGTATGACACTGATAGCAGGTAATTTAACAGAAGGATTGTTATAGGTGGTCTAGTATGACACTGATAGCAGTTAATTTAACAGAAGGATTGTTATAGGTGGTCTAGTATGACACTGATAGTAGTTAATTTAACAAAAGGATTGTTATAGGTGGTCTAGTGTGACACTGATAGCAGTTAATTTAGCAGAAGGATTGTTATAGGTGATCTAGTATGACAATCATAGCAGTTAATTTAACAGAAGGATTGTTAAAGGTGGACTAGTATGACAATCATAGCAGTTAGTTTAACAGAAGGGTTGTTATAGGTGGACTAGTATGGCACTGATAGCAGTTAATTTAACAGAAGGATTGTTATAGGTGATCTAGTATGACAATCATAGCAGTTAATTTAACAGAAGGATTGTTATAGGTGGACTAGTATGACAATCATAGCAGTTAGTTTAACAGAAGGATTGTTAAAGGTGGTCTAGTATGACAATCATAGCAGTTAGTTTAACAGAAGGATTGTTATAGGTGGACTAGTATGACACTGATAGCAGTTTAACAGAAGGATTGTTATAGGTGGACTAGTATGACACTGATAGTTAATTTAACAGAAGGATTGTTATAGGTGATCTAGTATGACAATCATAGCAGTTAATTTAACAGAAGGATTGTTATAGGTGGACTAGTATGACAATCATAGCAGTTAGTTTAACAGAAGGATTGTTATAGCTGGTATAGTATGACACTGATAGCAGTTAATTTAACAGAAGGATTGTTATAGGAGTCTAGTATGACAATCATAGCAGTTAATTTAACAGAAGGATTGTTATAGGTGGTCTAGTATGACACTGATAGCAGTTAATTTAACAGAAGGATTGTTACAGGTGGACTAGTATGACAATCATAGCAGTTAATGTAACAGAAGGATTGTTACAGGTGATCTAATATGACAATCATAGCAGTTAGTTTAACAGAAGGATTGTTATAGGTGGACTAGTATGACACTGATAGCAGTTAATTTAACAGAAGGATTGTTATAGGTGATTTTGTATGACAATCATAGCAGTTAGTTTAACAGGATTGTTATAGGTGGTCTAGTATGACACTCATAGCAGTTAATTTAAAAGAATAATTGTTATAGCTGGTCTAGTATGACACTGATAGCAGTTAATTTAACAGAAGGATTGTTATAGGTGGTCTAGTATGACAATCATAGCAGTTAGTTTAATAGAAGGATTGGTATAGGTGGTCTAGTAAGACACTCATAGCAGTTAATTTAACAGAAGGATTGTTATAGGTGATCTAGTATGACAATCATAGCAGATAGTTTAACAGAAGGATTGTTTTAGGTGGACTAGTATGACACTGATAGCAGTTAATTTAACAGAAGGATTGTTATAGGTGATTTTGTATGACAGTCGTAGCAGTTAGTTTAACAGGATTGTTATAGGTGGTCTAGTATGACACTGATAGCAGTTAATTTAAAAGAATGATTGTTATAGGTGGTCTGGTATGACACTGATAGCAGTTAATTTAACCGAAGGATTGTTATAGGTGGTCTAGTATGACAATCATAGCAGATAGTTTAACAGACAAATTGTTATGGGTGGTCTAGTATGACACACAGCAGTTAATTTAACAGAAGGATTGTTATAGGTGGTCTAGTATGACAATCATAGCAGTTAGTTTAATAGAAGGATTGGTATAGGTGGTCTAGTAAGACACTCATAGCAGTTAATTTAACAGAAGGATTGTTATAGGTGATCTAGTATGACAATCATAACAGTTAATTTAACAGAAGGATTGTTATAGGTGGTCTAGTATGACACTGATAGCAGTTAATTTAACAGAAGGATTGTTATAGGTGGTCTAGTATGACAATCATAGCAGTTAGTTTAATAGAAGGATTGGTATAGGTGGTCTAGTAAGACACTCATAGCAGTTAATTTAACAGAAGGATTGTTATAGGTGATCTAGTATGACAATCATAGCAGATAGTTCAACAGACAAATTGTTATGGGTGGTCTAGTATGACACATAGCAGTTAATTTAACAGAAGGATTGTTATAGGTGGTCTAGTATGACAATCATAGCAGTTAGTTTAATAGAAGGATTGTTATAGGTTGTCTAGTATGACACTCATAGCAGTTAACTTAACAGAAGGATTGTTATAGGTGATCTAGTATGACACTCATAGCAGTTAATTTAATAAGTTACATTGTGAGGGAAAGTAAGAGAGACAGGTAGAAGAGAGAAAGGGATTTAGTGTCAGATTGCTGGGGGCAGAAGTTAGGAGGGGTTTATAGAGCAGTATTTGTTTATTGTTGTAATACACAGGAAGTTAGAATAGATAGTGTTATTGTGGGAAAGGAAGAAGGAAGAAAAGGGGAAGGGAAGATTTGAAATGGGATGATTGCAGTGACCTCTCCAAGTGGTATATACGTAATTTGTGCGAGCAGTCTTGAATTCATGAGCATGGGTAATATTTCTGAGGGCCATCGGAAGCTTATTCCATGAGAGAGCAGGAAGGTAGCTGTAGAAGGTTCGTTTATATGACTTTTTAGGTTTGGTCTGAGCTTCTGAGAGAGCATGGTGGGTTGTAGAGGGAGACAAGTGAGGCTATGCTAAGGCAGAAGGAGAGCTTGCTTAGGATAGTGTGCATGATGAGAAGTTGAGTGAAGAAGAGATGGTTAAGATTGGAAACTCCAACCAGCTGAGTGTTTAGGGAGCAAGACAGTGGTGTGATTTTGGTGGCAGGTTGGCTGCAAATCTGGCTACTTTGTTGTAGGTGGTGTCGAGTTTGGATAATAGAAAGGACTGTAAGTTAGTAAGGGTCTGAGACCTGTAAAACGGGTTAGGGAGAAGATAAGCCTGGGTAAGTGAGATTCTGGAGTTGGAGGTAAGGAATCCTTTGCTCCTGTAAAGTAGGCCAAGCTTTTGGTGGGTTTCCTCTATGCAGTGGTGTACATGGAGTTTGAATTTAAGTTGGTCATCAATGATTACTCCAAGGAGCTTTGTGTGGAGTTCATATGAGATAGTGGTGGTGCTGTTAAGGAAAGAGATAGTGAAAGCAGATTTAAGATGGTTGACAGATTTGGGTAGGAATAGGAGGAGTTTTGTCTTTTAGGGGGTTTAATATGAGCTGGTTGTTGGTAAGTCAAGTTTCAGGGAGGTTAAAAGAGGTTTGAGTTAGGCTGAGCAGGTCAGAGAGGTTGTCAGCAATGGTGCTGATAGTGAACTCATCTGAGTACTGTATGAGGGATGACTGAGGACAGGATGTGCGGAGTTGGTTAGTAAAGATGTTAAAGATAAGGAGGGCTAGAACAGAGCCTTGTGGGATGCCCATTTTTATGGGGAGAAAGGGAGAAAGATCAGAGAACAATTTGATGATAGCTATCTGTTAGTGAGGTAGCTGGTAAACCAGAAGATAGTAGTAGGGGAAAGGTTTAGTTGAGAAAGTTTGGAGAGGAGGATTGAGTGGAAGACAGTTTCAAAGGCTTTAGAGATGATGGATATACATACATTAAATACAGAGTGGTAATCACAGTTGGCATGCTGAAAGAATCACAATAAAAAAACAGAGTCAGAACAAGGTATGTAGATGGAAGAAGGGAATAAACAGGTTAAGTTATATGACCAGAGAGATACCAGTTGCATTTTCCTACAGTCTTGAAATGTACTTTTATTTGTGAATGGAAAATATGGTAAGGGGAATAATCTTTAAGAAAAGAAGGGAAAGAGTCCCACAAGTTTGGGATCAAGGAATGAGAAAGCATGGTCTATGCAATGAATCCTAGTTTGGGGGGTTTAGAAGAGAGAACATGAGTAGTTAAGGTGTCTAAGTTTGTATATTGGTGCATCTATGAATAGTCTGGAAGCTAATGGAGGGAAGGTGTCATTCCTGATAAGTTTAAATAGTTGAGGGGCAAGTAGAAAGTCACATTGTTTCACAGGTGGCCAGTTAGCTTTTTCAATGGTTTTTCAGTGGTGTCCATTTCTTGTGGAGAGAGTGATGAATCTACTAATGCCATTTGAAATGGATTGAATGACATATAAATATATATATATATATATATATATATATATATATATATATGTGTGTGTGTGTGTGTGTGTGTGTGTGTGTGTGTGTGTGTGTGTGTGTGTGTGTGTATGTGATATACATGTTTTATATATATATATATATATATATATATATATATATATATATATATTTCTTTTAGAAACTGCAGCAATTAGTAGGAGACAATATTCTATCAGACCCAGTAAGATACATTTGCCTATGCCATTTCTAAAAAGTCTGGATAGAAAAGAGGAACAGGAGACAGTTAATTGTTTTGTGTGTATATCCCAGGTGGGTATGGAAATTTAGGAAAAGGTCCAACCAAACCACTAGGTATTTAAATGATGTGACATTTTCAATATTGTTATTAAGGTGATCAAGTATTTTTAGAGGCCTGGAGATTGAAGTGAGGCTTTGATTAGTGCCAAAAAGCATTGGTTTGTTTTAGAGGAGTTTAGTAGTAATTGTTTATTGCTGAGTCCTTGAATAAGGGCATGAAAATCATAACGGATTTCAAGTTCAAGAGAAGAGACAGAATGCCTGAAGCAGAATAGGGCTATGTCATCAGCATAAAGCAGGAGAGGAAGATTAAGTAGTAAGTCAAAAAAAACTTTGTTAATGTAGGTAGATAAGAGGAGACAGGTTCAAATAGATCCTTGATGGACACCTTTCTGCAGGGGGACTCAGGTAGAGGTTGATGAATTGAAATTCACTGAGAAGTGGCAATTATAGAGTTAGTTTTTGAACCTGGGCAGTGTGCCATCACTAATACCTATTTCAGTGAGATGGTCTAGGAGAACTGAGTGATCGACAAGCTCAAAGGCTCTGGCAAGGTCAATACAAATTGCTCCAGTAAATAGGCATTTGTTCATTCCAAGAAGAATGTTGTTGCTGAGTGTCCAGATAGCTGTGGATGTACTGTGAGCAGACCAAATGCCATGTTGCTTTTGAAAGAGAAGGTGGTAATGGTTGATGTATTGAGTGAGTTGCAAATAAAGTAATTTTTCCAAAATCTATCCTAAGGGAGGGAGAATAGAAAATGGCTGAAAGTCTGACAGATTGGAGGGACTGGGTTTATTAGGCAGTGGTTTTACAACTGCATTCCACCAGATATTAGGCATAATATTAAATGTACTACACATGTTGTAGATGTGTTTCCTTGGGGTTATGATGTTGTCTCTACAGTGAAAAATAAAACATGGGTTATGTTTGTTTGTATCAGAGGGGCTATCAAATTTAAACTGTTCAAGCAGAGGGTAGCCATCTTTGAATTTGATACTTCTGAAGTAGAATGAAGGTATGCATGGAGTGCAGGTTGAAGTGTCAGATGTAGTTTGGGATTGGCTAGAAAAAGAGTTGGGAAGGTTGCTGAAATAAGAATAGAAATCAGAGGAAGAAAGTTGAGGGGATGTGGAATTCATGGATGGAAGGCTCTTCTGTCCTATAAGATGGATGACCTCCTTCTAGAAGTTTTTGGGTGATTTTATTAGTGAGTTTGGTATGAGTTCATTAAGTGACTTTTATGATGACATAAAACTTGCATGGCATCGTTGCATAGCTTGGTGTAACGCTGTCTGTTTGTAAAAAATAAGAAGAGTTTTCTAAGCATTCCATGTCTTGTCTCCAAGTTGTAGAAGAGCCTTAAGCTCATGGATTAACCAGTTGTTAATTTTAGGTTTGTATAGTCCTTGGATTACAGGGAAGCATAGGAGTTTTGCAAGTCAATCTGTACAGTGATAAATAATTCTGCAGTAGAATTAGGGTCAGATGAGCTCAAGACTTGTGAACAGACAAATAAGGAGAGGGTGTATTTATTTGATTTCAGTTTGTTAATGTTATACTCTGATTTATTACAAAAAGGATATGAGCTTTGGGAGTATGTTGACATATGGGTGATGGATATGAAAACTAATAGCACAGTGGTTACTGAAATATGGCAGATGGATTGTGGTGTCTGAAACTGGAGAATGTTTGTTAGCTAACATGAGATCTAGAAGGGAAATAAGATGTACTGAGGCTGGTTCTAGTAGGCTGAGATATGAACTGGGTGAGGTTGAACTGTATCAGAAGAGTATTCAGTCATTGGAAATGGGACTAAACATGTTGAGAATGAAGTCTCCAAGTGTTATGTGATTGTTGATATTACTTGTGAAGGAAGTTATTTCTTTTAGTAGGTTATTTAGTTTGGAGAGTGAGGAGGGAGGTGGTAGATATGATAAAGCAAAATGTAGTATGGTATTCTTGTGGGAGGGAATGGATACAAGTAGAGAGTTAGACTAATTATTTGTATTAGTGTTTTTTTAAGCAAGTAATTGGGCATTCAAGTGTGATTTAAACCATCTTCAAGTCTTCTGCCTGGTCCAGGGTCAAAAAGTAATTGTAACTGGGGAAAATATGTAAAGAAGGATTGTTAGCCTTAACCTGTGATTCTGTCATAGCAACTAAATCAGGCTTACGTAAAGAAATGAAGGTATTAACCTGATTAGTTTTGTTTGTGACATCCCTCCTCTGGGCCAGTAATCAAGGAGCCTTAATCCTCACCACTGACACTGGAGAGTGACGCTCACATGGAACAAAAATAGATAACACACAGTATTTTCAGATTCAGCTCTCTGCACCAAGGACACTTTCTCTTAAGAGCACACAGGGAGGACACATAGTCTTGGGGCTGGGTTCCCTCACTGTTTCCAGACCCTCACATAAGAACCCCCACTGACACAGCTGTAGCACTGAGTCATCAGGCAAGTGTTCCAAGCTAAGTCCTCTACCATGCTTTCTGTGAATCCAGTGCTCTGTGTCCCTGCTCCAAGTAGCTGACACACACACACACACACACACACACACACACACACACACACACACACACACACACACACACACACACCTTGGAAAGGCTGGCACAGATTTGCTAGCTATACACCCTCTGCCCAGACTATAAGGTAGGTACTACCACCAGAACACTCCAAAGTCAGCTACTCTAAAGCTCTTACAAGAGTACCCCACTATACTGAGCAAAATTAATACCAATACAAAATGTAGTGTTTGATCAATGCAGCAATGTTTTTATGAGAGGCCAGATTGGCACCAAATAAATATAAGTACTCTCAAAGGTGAAAATAGTCTCTAAAAGACCAGCCACAATGAAAAGTTTAAATGTATTGAATAATAAATAATAATGGAACACAGTAAGAAGCTGAGATCCCTCATAAAATCCTCCAAAGCTAGTTATGAAAACAAAATCGCCACTGATTCTAAAGACAACCACAAAGCATTCTATAGCTATGTCAAGAATCTCTCAAATCTGCTCTGAGTTACAGAACAATGAAACTAAATATACAGAACCAACTGATATTGCCAACATCCTGGCAGATAGATTCAGTGCTAACTTTACCCCCCACCACCACCTAAAGGACCCAGAAAATTACAAAGTTCCTGTAATCACAGCTGCACAGGTAAAAACAACACTATCCAAAGCCAAGAATACAGCATCCATGGGACCTGACAACTTCCCAGGCTGCGTTCCACATGAGCTACAGAATGAACTGGCACCCCACCTAAGCACCATGTTCAATCATAGCCTCACCTCAGGCTTTGTGCCCACTGAATGGTGCACAGTGACTGCTATCCCACTCTACAAAGGGGGAGCCACCATGGACCCCGAGAACTACTGCCCCATTAGCCTAACAAGCCTGGTCTGCAAGGCCATGGAATGTATCATCATGGAACTTATAAACAAAGACATTGGTAATCTCTAAACTCTGGACCCCACCCAGTTCAGGTTTGTAAAAGGCAGATATTGCCTTCTAAACCTGACTAACTTCTTTGAAGCAGTCATCAAAGCCATAGATGAGTGTAAGGTGGTTGACACAGCCGATCTAGATCTCACCAAGACCCATCCCCCACTCTGGAATTATAGATAAATGCACTAAGCTAGGTATAAATCCCTATGTCACAAGATGGGTTGCCAACTGGCTCACTGACAGAACCCACACTGTGAAAGTAGCAGACTCCAAATCCGACTTCAGACCAGTGACAAGTGGAGTACCACAGGGTTCAGTCCTGGGTCCTCTCCTGTTTGGTAGCTACTTTTCTGAAGTACAGGCTAACACAGAAGGTCTTTGCTAACGAAGTTCGCAGATGACTGCAAACTAAGAGCCATAATCAAAACTGCCAATGATGTGGACATCCTACAAAAAGGCCTCACTGAGACAGATGCCTGGTGTCAAAGCCATGGCCTCAAGGTAAATGCCAAAAAGTGCATTGTCATTCCCTTTGGTAAAAACTCTGTACCCATGAGCTACCACATAGGTGGTAGTCTACTTAACACAAAAAGTGTGATAAGAGACATTGGGACACAAGTGGACAGTAATCTTTCTTTTGATAATCACATAACCACAGTAGTCAGGAAATCATTCTACATGGCACACCTCATCACAAAAGGTTTCTCATCCAGGAAAAAAGAAGTCATTGTTCCCCTCTACTCATCACTCATTAGACCCATTATAGAGTACAATGCCCCTTTTGGTATGTACCTCACAAGACATCTACAACAAAAGGAAAGGTTGCAGAAATACCTCACAAAGAAGATTACTGGCCTCAAACAGATGCCCTACACAGGCCGTCTCAAAAAACTCCAGCTTTACTCCGTTGCATATCGCTTACTCAGAGGCAATCTCTGTCTAACATACAAAGCTATGTCAAAGCCAGAGCTGTTGGACATGCTCCACTTAAAGAAATCCAAATCCCTCTGAGCTACACGCTCTAGGGACCTAAACCTTGTCACCACAAAAAACAGAACATGCTGGAGGGATAGATTCCTGTCCCAGAGACTTCCCATAATCTTGAACAAACTACCTATCTATATCAAACAAAGCTCCTCATTAGCACTTTTCAAGAAAAATCTTGATGATTGGATGGGAAATAGAAAATTCACCCCGGGGATCACCTCTGTGGCTCTGCTCAACAGGGGCACAGGAAAATAATTTTCTTGGGTGGCAAAAGCCAGGGTACCTTTTTGGCTAGGCTTGTATAGGCCCTAGGATCAATAGCCTACTACCTACCTATGAACCTATAAAAATACTAAATATCTATTTACAATAAACACTAGAGTCTCTGTCACAGGAAATATTAAAAATAACACAGACGGATAGATTCATATATGGAAAAACAAATCTAAAGAATTACTATTCCCTGGTTACTTACTAAAGCAAGGCAAAATTAAGTGAATGAGTGGTCTTTCTTTTTCAGGTTTCAAAACTAGACTGCCCTGAGATTTCTACCTCATCTAGTTTTAAAACATAATTTCAGTGCTGGATTGCAGAATGACATCACATACATCTGGTCATCTGACTCTGGTTCCCACACTACCTCCTTTATTGAAAACTAAACCAAAATCTAGTAAATATGTGTTGCCATACACACAGATAAAGCTTTGCTAAGATGTGTTATAGCATCTGGAAGCTATAAAACCATTTCAAAAGTTTCACCCTTCCAGGGTAACAACTAGTTCACCCCTAAGTAGGATTCCTAGTCCTGGTTTTCACAAGGCATTTTGTGTCTGGCTGCAATCAGAACTGTAAGATACAATCTTTATGGCCTAAACCAGGTCATTTAATTCCAGACTATTTTTCAGCATTAACCGGAGTGAGATTACTTTCTTTTCTGTCCAGCATGACCACTACTGGTACATTTTTAACACCAGCACTTTACAAAAACATTTTCAACACAAGCATTTGTACAAATCAGTTGGATATACCAATGACATATAATTCTTTACAAACCTCCAGCTAGCTCAGTATTTTGAGTTTTCAGTATTTTGAACTTTCAAGATTTTGGACTCTGTATTTTGAATTTTAAGATTATGACCTTTCCAGATATAGAAGTGGACCTATATATATATATATATATATATATATATATATATATATACACACACACACACACACACACACACAATATATACATATATAAATATATATATATATATATATATATATATATATATATATATAAGGAGTAATTTACTGAAGTAGCTGGAGTGATGTGTAGTAGGATATGATATCAGAGGGAAGATGGAGGATATGTATGGGGTGTGTAACTTGGAATGAACAGAATAACAGTATAGTAGTTTTAAAGCTGGGTAAAGTAAGGGGGTGGTGCACTTGACAGATTGAGTGATATGGTAGTTATTGTTTGGAAATTAGTCCCTAATCTCCATCTGCCCTACAAATAATGGCAACAATATCACAATTGTGCTCTCTCCTTCATTCCATGCGGAGCATTCTCTTGCCCCAAACCTGCTCTCAAAACCCGTGTCTCCAGTATCATAGCTGAATGCTGTGTTGAAGTTCAGCTGAGAACTTCACATCCAGAATGCCTAGCTTAGGATTCCCAGGAAGTGAGCCTAAAGATATAGATATTTACCCACGTTATGTAACACTGCAGTTTTAATAAACACTGAAGAAATGGATGCTAACAATGCATAATGTGTAGGTAAATGGTGCTTAAAATGTGGCTGAAAGCAGAAGGAAAGCAACGATAAAGATATTCACAAAACACTAGCATATGGTACTTTGTCAGAGAACTACATGGATAAAGCTTCAAAATCCTACAGCAAAACAGTTTGAGTAGGTCACAGACAGATTTCAAAAATGGCACTGAGAATGAAATTCATACTCCAGTAGTTTTATTTTTGAATGAGACAGGTATGCTATTGTGAAATGCATGAAACATCTGAAGCACATTCCGCAGTACATTGAGCATTTGTTTTCACAGTGACAATGGATTACAGGTTGCAGTGGCAAAGCAGAGTCCTGTTATGTGGTCTGAATATGTTATCCTGAAATATGGTTTACGCACTCTGTCATAAGTCAGTAATCATATGTAACTCTAACGTGCAGTAGGGCAGAGATGCATAATTGCTCATAATTGCCGGAATATACTGGGACACAACTTGGAAACATAGTGGACAATTTCATAGTAAGTGTACAAAAAGCACTTTTAGTTACAGAATACAGTACTTTGGAATAAGGTCACAGCATTCATTTTAAGATTCTGATGAAGTATGTAGTTTTGTGACAAGAGCAGGATTAAATTCCCCATAGAGGAGACAAGCAATGAAGTTACAGAGGTAATGTGACCTTCATGGCTTCAAAAAGTCAGAGTCTGACATGAGAAAACATTTGCAGTGTGTAAGGTTACAGCATCAGAAAACAGAGAAATGACCTGCTTTGAAATATGAACAGGTAATTTTGTGTTAGGTCATCAAGTGAGTAATTGCATCTTTTCTAGAGAAGCCAGTGAACTGAATTTGGCAAAGGAGGCAATTCATGCCAAATCCATACAAAGACTGGATGAATGAGCTCCAAATGAGTTTGATGTCATTGTAAGGGAGGATGAACATCTACTTGGTACAGAGTGGAGTTAAAAATGTTTATTTTTGATTTTTATTTTATTTTACATTTGATAACCGGGAAGGTCAGACTGGACACAGGTCCATTTTAAGCAGAGACCAGGGGAGAAAAGCTCCAAAAAATAGTACAGTACATAAGTGAGGATTTGACCTTTCATCAAGAATACATTTCAGCATGTAATATGCAGATAATGACAATGTTTTGTTGGAAGGAATATATACAGTACATTACAAGATTACATTTCATCATGTAATAAGCAGAGTTTAACAATTTCTTGTTGTAAGGATTATATGCAGTACATTGTAAGACTGAAAACAGTACAACATTTTTTATTTTTTTTGGATAGGAGCTCATTCTGCAAAACCCTTATGGTTGGGGTAGAATAGGTATACCTGGGTAACTAGAGAAAGAAACAGGAGATCCTTAGCAGACTTCATGCAATCGTGTGCGTAACCTAGGGAGTCACAAGAGCAAAGCTAGTTGTTTGAATAGTGGGTTTTGAGGAGTTTTTTAAACTGGTAGGCAGAGGTTGTAGAAGTTATGTGGTTTGGGAGTGAGATCCAGATTCTGGCTATAGTGCAGGCAAAGAGAGATTTACTGGCATCATTTTTGTGGTTGATGACATTTATAAGGTTTTGGTTACTAGATCTTAAGGTTCTGGTGGTTGTGTAGGGCTGAATTAGATACTGTATTGCTGGGGTTTTATCAGGCAAGTAGTAAAGTTTGTGTGCTGTTGAGAGTTGATTAAGTAGCAGTAGTTGGGGTGGTTCAAGCCAGTTGAGCTGCTTGAGGGTAAGACAGTGATGGGATCTATGAGAGGCCTCAGATGCGAACTTGGCAATCTTGTAACAAGATTCCATTTTGTTAAGTTTGGTGTGGAGAAGATTTGTCAGTATAGGGGAGGCATAAAGGAGGATGGATAAGAGATGAGTTCTTGCAATTGTGGATTTGGTATTCTTGGTCATGAATTGTTTGTTTCTATAAAGGAAACCAAGCTTTTTGTTTACTTTCTTGATTGTTTAGGCTATGTGAATGTCAAATCTGAAGTTATTATCGATTATTACCCCTAGCAGTTTTGTGTGGGTTGTTGGAATGATTTTGATGTTATCTTTGAAGATTATGGTGAAATCACTGCTTAGATGAGGAGGTCTACCAGGGCTGAAGAGAATTAGGTTGTTTTTTTGGGATTAAGAAGAAGTTTGATGTTGGTGAACCATGCTTCAGCTAGTGCAAAGTTATGGTTTGTAGTTCATTTAATGTGGGGCCAGCACATATAATGGTGGTGTCTGCATATTGCACTACTACGGCAGAGAGTGAGGATGCAGCTATCAGGTTTGTAAATAGGGAGAATGGCAAAGGACCAAGAATGGATCATTGAGGGACACCTATGGATACTGGTAGTAGGGAGGACAATTGGTCATGCCATTGCACTGCTTGCTGATGGCCTGATAGGTTGTCACTAAACCATGATATAGTGGAAGAGTTTATGTTAAGGGTAGATTGAGGTTTTGAGAAGCATGCTATGGTTTACCATGTTGAAGGCTTTAGATAAGTCTAGGAATATGGAAGATACGAATAGTCCCTTGTTTCTATGGTGATTGACCATGTTGGTAAATGTGAGTAGTGCTGTGGTGGTGCTATGGGAAGGTCTAAAGCCATGATGAGAATTGAATAGTAGGTTATTTTTCAGGAGGTACTGCATTAGTTGAGAGTGAACTAGTCTCTCTGATATTTTTGATAAAGGTGATAGAATTGCTATTGGGCAGTAGTTGGTGAGCTCTAGGGATTTACCTCCTTTGTGGAGTGGAATAATATGTGATATTTTGCACAAGGTGGGTACCGTGCATTCAGATATTGACTTATTTATGAGACTGGATATGGGATAGGCTATGGCCTCAGCTGTTATCTGAAGGAAGTTGGCTGAAAGTTTGTCTGCTGCCAGTGTAGTTGGTTTAAGTCTTTCCAGGAGTTTAGTAATAGTTTTAGTAGGCTCTGGGTGCAGGGAAAAGCTATAGGAATTGTTTTGTTTATTGAGGTGGGTATGGGTGACTTTTGGTATGGGGTTGGTAGTACAATTTTGGGTGTTGGCAAGGGCTTGGAATGTTTCGGTAAAGAATTTGTTGAATTGTGTGAGGGTGTTATCATGGTTATTTGGTAATAAAGGGGTAGGGGTTGCAGATTTTCCAGGGTGCAGTAAACTATTTATTGTGGCCCAGAATTTTTGAGGTTATGAACACATTTTTCTTGCATGGTTTTATAGTAATTCGTTTTGTTTAGTTTGATTTGTTTTTTGGCTTTGTTGCGGAGTTCTAAATAATTTTGTTTCAAGGAAGTGGTTTTGTGTTTATGAAATTGTAACCAGGCTTTGTTCCTATCTTTCATTATAGTTTTTGTCTCTTTTGTTAGCCAACGGGCGTAGTTAGTTTTGACTCTAATGGTTCAGGAGGGTCCATGCTCATTCAGGATTTTAAGGAATGTTGAGTTAAAGTATTGCATGGCTTTATCTAGAAGTAGTTGAGTAAGGGGAGTCCAGTTACTGCATTTTAGAGCATTGATTAGGTCATTAGCTTTGAAGTTCTTTTTGCTCCGTACTACTCTGAGGGTGGGTTGGGTGATGTGGTGGGATCTGTCTGTTCCTAATAAGGTAGGTTGCTTGATGGTCACTCAAACTGTCTGGGAGAAAGCCTGATTGTTGTATAAGAGTGGGGTCTGATAGCAATATCCAGTCTAAGATGGACTGTCATTTGGATGTCTTGTCAATTCTAATGGGGGGAGATATAATTTGGGTAAAGCCATGTTAGTTGATATGGGTAGAGGGATTGTGACTGAAACAGTCAGACCAGTCAATATTAAAGTCTCCTAATAGTATGGTTTCTTGTGGAAGGGAGGTATACATCCAGTATAGCAGGCTTTCAAGTATAGTAATGTTATTGCCTGGTGGGATATAGCCACCTGCAATAATTATGTTTTTTGGAGTTTAGTTTTAGTTTAGCAAATATTAGTTCTATATATTTGACGTCTTGGGAATCACACTCAAATTGTTCTATAGTGAGATTAGTTTGGAAAACCATGGCTATGCCTCCTCCTTTTTCCCTGTTTTGTAATTACATATAATAATGTACCCAGGTGGAGTAATCTCATTATTGTGATGTTCTGGTTTAAGACAAGTTTCAGTTAACACAACTATCTCAGGTTCGTATAAGGCTAGTAGGGCATAAAGGTCCTGAATTTTGTTAAGAATACTTCTTACATTTATGTTTAAGAAGAAGAAAGAAGAGGTAGGTCTCAATTATAGAGCATTTGTCTGATTTAAGTTAGTTTTGATTGATGAGTTGGGACCTGAATTAGGGTGTATGTCTCCACAGCAGATGAGTTTTTGGAGTAGGTGTAGGTAGAGTTTATTAAGTTTGTGTATTATTCTGGTTTGTTTTTGGGAAGAGTGAGGGTTAGTTTTATTTGTTGGTTTATTATATAAGCAGGAAAGGGGTTGGGAGGAGGTGAGGTTGGATGGTGCTATAGGGAAATATCTTAGTTTTATGGAATTGGCCATGGATTCTGTTTGCCATTGTGTTGGGGTTCTGATACTAAGTTTAGTGTGGTAGGAGGAGAGGATGGAGAGCAGGAATAGAGAGAAGATAATGTGTATAATATTGGTTTTAGTGGTTGGGTATGCTGTGGGGAGTGCATCTCATATGTTTAGGTAGAGTGGAGTATGTATAAGAGTAGTAAGTATAGCTGTGAAGGAGTAGTATCTATAGCTGTAGAGGTTGGGAATTGTGTAAGGGTGCAGAGTCCAAGGTGTGGGGGAGTGTTTTGTATGGGGATGGTAGGTTTGAAATGATTGAGTGATTAGGAGTTTTAATAAATGGAAGATGTGGCTTATAGATATAAGTTTAAGTGATATTGGGGTGGGTGGGAATGGGGGAAGGGTAGAGGGGTGGCGTGAGCAAAGCAAATGGAGTAGGGTATCACCGTCTGTAGGAGCAGCAGTTGCTGAGGAAACCAATCAGTGGGAATTTTAGGTAAATGCAATAAAAGAGAGGTAAGCTTTTGGGTTTAATGGTTAGCTGTTGCATTTTGGTCTACTTTGTTTCTTTAGCACAAATTTATGGGGAGGGATTAAGTAGTAACTAAGCTGGGAGCTAGGCTAGAGAGATGAGTACGGAGAGTCTGGTAGCGAAAGGGGGGCACAAGGTCTGGGATTGCTAGTTGAGAAACTGTAAAGAAGTCATTTACAGGCCAGATGACAGAAATAGGTAGAGGTTTGAGTGTCACTTACAAAAGGAGATAGGTGAGCTAAGGGAAAAAGCTAGCGGAGAGAGAGAGAGAGAGAGAGGCTAGGTATGATGGTAGGTAGGGAGGAGAACAGCTTAGTAGCCTGAGAGAGCTGAGGTAGTGGGGTGAGGGGAACACAGTGATGTGCTATAGCTGACCAGCAGCAATAACTTAAAGAGGCAAAAGAAGGCCAATAAGGACAGGGTTACTTATGTGTACAATATCACATAAGTTAATCAATAACTGCACTGTTGCTGGATATGAATTCCTCTGACGGAGCAGCACTCTTAAAGGGATTGAGTGGTCTTCAGCGATGGCTGGGGTTAAACAAAGCTTATTTATGGTGTCAAGGACCTGTAAAACAAACACAGAGAAGAGGATAAGGATATGATAAGTAACAGCAGTGTTAGCAAGAGTAAGTCAGTAGAGAGGAGGAGGAGGGGAGAATAAAGGTCCAGGAAGATAGAGTAACCTATGATAAGACAGCAGTAGAAGCAGTTGGAAGGTGAGGGAGTGGAGGGATAACTCACAATAAAGGGGGCAGTAACCTAAGAATGAGAAGAGGAGAAAATGAGGAGAATGGGAGGGATTTTTTCTAAGAAAAGAATAGTGTAGAGAGAAATAGGAGGTAGAGAGGCAGAGCTAAATACACAGATATATAAATCAGAGATGCAAAGTTGCTGAGATATTATCAGACCATATTTAAAAATAAATGGTTATCATGTAAATCAGAGATGCAAGGTAATGAGATATTATCAGAGTAGATTTAATTGCACATCCTTTTTCCTTCTCAACAAAAATGGGAAAATACCATCTGTTCAGCCTTAATGCTGACACATTGCCATTTCCTGTCACAGATCCTTAATGTTTCCAAGAGATGTAGGTATTTAATAGTCCTAAGAATATGAACTCCTACTGCAGAAAAGACAGGACTCACAGTGTCATGCTGATCTAGTCATTTAGAAAGATCAAGAGGTTAGGGCCAGTGGTAAAAAGAAGTCTAGTGTAGGAGTCTCAGGAAATAGGAGGTCATGGAGGACAACTTAATACAAATTAGGAAGGGACATATTTTAAAATGTATTTAAGGAGCATTTTAAAAATGTATTAGAGTCATTCAGTTTTAGAATGATTAAATGACCAAAAAAAGCTGCCAAAGGACATCATCATATAAGAATTTGTCTATAAAATGGTGACAATTTTCAAAAAAAAACTTGGCAATTATGAAACTAAATTGCTAGCAGAAACTGAGATGATGGAAGATAAGATTGTTAATTCTACTTCCTTCCATCTAATAGCTAGTGATTATAACAATATGCTGGATAGACATAAAAGAATAGAAGAGAAATTATCATCAGTAAAAAAACGGAAACTTGTTTGAGACTTGAATGACTTTAAATTAAATCATGTATTTTCTTGGCCAAAAGAGAACAGGGAATTTACCTCAGAAGTTTCTGATCCTTTAAGAAATGAGATAGTATTGCAGACTGAGGAAATCCAAGATTAGTGGCAGACCTGCATCTTCTCCTAACAGTGAAATTGACGTTGGTGCTACTAGATGTAGTGAAGCTGTTACAGATTTGGATAGCTTCACCCTGATTCAAACAGAGACTGTAAAAAGTAAATGTGTCAGAGGTTAAGAATTTTAATAATATAGCTGAGAATGGAAACCCTGAAACAACAAATGAACAGCATGGTGCTGTTTTGTGTCATTCTGTGAGTATCACTGACAAGAATGCAACTGTAACTTGTAATTCTGGCATAGTGAAAGAAAAGAGCAAAGGAGATGATATTTTTTTAGCCTCAAACCATTTTTCATTACAGCTGCCCATTCAAATCAAAGAATCACTCAGAAGAAGGAGCAAGAGCAGGAAGAGGAGTCAGGACAGGATAGAACCAACCATGCACCATCAGATGGGACAACAAACCTTCATGAAGGTAGGACCAACAGTAATTTTTGCATGTCCTACAGTGGTTAATTTGTCTAAATGATTATTTACTGATGCTAATGCTTCTAGATAAGGGGCTTACTGCTGTCCTTACTAAAGGAGCTAATATTAGGGACTTATGAACTGAACTCAGGCTATTTGTTAGAAATATAGATTTAAAGCTATTGTATAGAAGTAATATTGTAAGGTATGATTGTTTAAGGCAACCAAGTACTTTTGTACTAAACAATACTCCAGTAGTGAAAGTGTTCCAGGAAATGTGCAAACAAGAGATTTATGAATCATTTTTTTTTTTAAAAGAGCACTTTGCTAAATATTATAACTTAAAACTGTAAGATAGAGAAGCATTTGGTAAATGATGCACAAATCAGAATGTGGTTATTAAACAGTCTGATAAGGGTGGTAAGACTGTTTAATGGATGTGGAGTTTTATAATAGGATGCATGATTTTTTTATCTGACCTAAGTACTTTTAAAATGTAGATAGAAAATTTGTTGATCAGGTAATACAGCGAGTTAAAAACTTTTTATAAGATTTATTTATGGAAAAATTTTTTTTTTCAAAACAAGTTTATTGTTTTAACATATAAGAGAAATATCATAACAATTTTATACAAGTAATTAAAAATAGGTATTATTATAATATTCAACAAAACAACTAAAGTATTTACAAAGACATCCACTACAATCAGATCAATTAATTAAACTAAAATATCATGCTATTGAAATTAAAATTTTTTTAACAAATTTTGTAAATTATCCCATACAATAAAATAAGATGTTTTTCTGTTTGTTCTAGTCCTAATTGTGTTTATTTCCATATGGCACACTATATTCATAAAATTTTTAAATTCATTGAACGAAGGAGGTGTATCTGAAATCCAATTTCTAGTTATTATTTTCCTAGCCACTGCTAGAATAGACCATAACAAGGGAAGCTTAAACTCTTTAACACTTTGAGGTACAGGTGTGTTGAATAACATAAGACATTTAGAAATAATGAAATTATCTGTAAAAGAGCCTGCAAAAATTCATTAATTGACTTCCAGTATTCTTTCAATTTTATACAGTCATAAAACATATGAGCCCAGTCAGCATTAATTTCTACATTACATCTCTTACATAGATTATCTTTATTATTTATTTTATTCATCATCAAAGGTGTATAAAAAGATCTATGTAAAAATTTCCATGTATAAAGTCTCCAGACAATGGAAGACGTAGTTCTATAAGCAGATTCCAATATATATTGTTTATCTTGTTGATTTGGTGGATCCCCATTAATAGAAGTGAAATAATTCCAGTATGAATCTACACTGTAAAAAGTTTCTTGTCTGATAACTTTATGTATGTATGAAAGTTTACCTTTATCAGAAACTTTATGTTGTAAATTTAATATCAAGTAATCAATCAGTGTTGGAATAGATTCTTTAACAGTTATAGACATTAAATCTATTTTATTAATGAGATGTTGTCTAAAGGTCTGAACCTCTAACCAGCAAGTTTCTCTTAGATCAAATTCTTGTTTTAAGAAATCTAGATTTTTAACTTTATTATCAGATATCAACTGATACCAGTACTTTAGATCATTATCTATAGCTAAATGAGTTCCTTCAGAAGTAGATGACAAAAGCATACCCTGAGTATACATTATAGGAAATACAATAAAATTCCATTCCCTATACTTAGGGTGCATGAATATAAAGTTACAATAACTAATAATAATATTTAATGGGTAACAAACCATATGTTTAGGTGTAATAGGTGAAGTACAAAATTCCTTTAGTAACCATAACATGGAGTTATTTACAATCATATTTTTATGTGTTAAGGAGATTTTCATGAAGTGTATACTAATTAGCTCCCAATAATCTTTCCATTTTGTGACATATGACTGATCTATTAATAAAGTAATAACTTTTACAATAGAAGAGATAGTATATAAATTAAAGTCTGGAAAAGAAATACCCCTTGAGACCAGCTATTAGTATGTTTCTTTAATGCAATCCTAGGTCTATTAGGTGCCCATAAGAAATTTAACATTAGTGTGTTCAGTTTCTTGATAATTATTTTTGTAGGTGGAAGTATTATTGATTGTATTAAGTATAAAATCTTGGGGAATATTATCATTTTAATAATTGTAAGTCTCTCCTCCATAGTAAAAACATATTATTCCAGGTATTAAAAAGATTTTGTATATTAAGAAAACAGGTATTATAATTATTATATATAATAGATTTAATATCTTTAGATAGTATTATACCTAAATAAGTTATCTGACCTGAATTGGGTACATATTTAGTAAAATCACTAATGAGAATATTTTTTCGTGTATATATAGGTAGTATTTAATTTTTTCTTCATTGAATATTAAACCAGAAATACTTTTAAAATTCATCATGTTATCAAATAGAGACTGTATAGAAGAATTAGATCCTGCTGATGTAATTAGAACATCATCTGCAAAAAGTTGAATTTTGGATGTTGTATTTTCATCTATTTCAAAACCCTCTATGTCAGTACTGTTTCTGATCAAATTAGCCCAAGGCTCCATTACTAAAGTGAATAACAGTGGAGAAAGTGGACATCCTTGTTTTGTACCTTTAAGAATGGGTATTTTTGTGAAACATATGTTCCTACCTTAATATAAGCCAACGTTCCTTTGTATAAATGTTCAATTAGATTTACAAATGCATCCGAGAAGTTTGTGCACTTCATTAAGGTAAACAGATAGTCCCAACTTACTGAATCAAATGCTGAACTTATATCAAGACTAATAAGTGTTAAATCTTTCTTTTTCCTATTTGCAAAATCTATTAATGTTAAAGTTCTTCTTATATTATCAAAAGTATTTCTATTTACAATGAAGCCTGTCTGATCTATATCTATAATGCCGGGAATGATTGTCTTCAATCTATCAGCAAAGATATTCATAAACATTTTATAATCAACATTAAGTAATGAGATGGGCCGATATGAAGAACATCTAGTTGGATCTTTATTAGGTTTTAAAATTGGCGAAATAAATGTATATTGCCAAGATGGGGGGGTTATTAACTCAGTTTGGGCCAAAATAAAAACCTTATGTATTAATGAATATGTATTTTAGAAAGGATTTTATATATCTCTGGTATAATACCATCATTACCCGGTGCTTTGTTTGATTTAAGCTTATTTATTTGTGTAATAACTTCTGTATATGAAATACTCTTGTCCAATAGTTTAATCTGTTGTTTATTAAGCTTTTTATTCATATTTGTGGTTATAAACTCCTTTATTTTATCTTTAGGTTCCATGTTAATATTATTATGGTTAATTTTGTGAAAGTGATTTCTAAATTCATCTAGTATTTCTGGTATACTAGAAACATTCTTCTTTTCCTTAGAGAAAAGATTTCTTTGATATGGTTTTGTTTATTCAACCTTTTGTTTTATTTTTAAGTCTATGTAAGTATTTGGGGCTTATTGAATAAGACAAAACTTGTATTTCTCTAAAGTTATTTTAACTTTATGAGTTAAAATTTCTTTGTATTTCTCATTTAGTTTGTTTATTTCTTCAATAACTTTCTTGTCCATAATATTTTCTTTATTATTATGTTTATAAGAGTCTAATTTACTTTGAATATCTAACAATTCCTTATCCCAAGATTTCCTTTTATTATTATACCATCTGATACTTTGTCCATATAGATATGATTTTAAGGCATCCCAAACATAAACAATGGAGACTTCAGGAGTGTTATTTATGTCTAAAAAATGTTTTACTTCTGAAAGTATATATTCTTTATAGTCTTTTAGTTGAGTTAAGTATGCTGGTATCCTTTTGATCTGAACATTATGAGTATTTTTTATCATGAATTCAAAAACAATTGAAACAATTGAATTATGATCAGATATAGGACATTAAATGATTTTGGAATTAACTAAATCTGTTACCATCTGGTTAGACATAAAGACCCTATCTATTTTTGAATAAGTTTTGTATCTGTTAGAAAAAAAGGTGTATGGTAATGATTTTGAATCTATCTGATTATTAATATCATTCAAATGATAAGAATTAGCAAAATCCTTTAAATGTTTTGCATTAGATGTAATTCTTCTCTTTCCTATAGTGGTAGTATCACTTTCATGTAGTATACAATTAAAGTCACCAGCTAAAATAATATCTCCTATAGAGAATGATATGATCTTATCAAGATGATGTTTCACTGTATTAATACCAATTCCAGGTATCCAATATACATTAATTAAAGTGTAAGTCTTCCCATTAATTTGTATTGTAACCATACAAAACATTCCTTTGTCATCCTGATAAAACTTAATGGTTTTAGGAATGGGCATACTTTTATTCCATAAAATAGCCACTCCTCTTTTTTTCTGAGTGTGCTCTGAACTAACCAATACTGCATATTTGTTTGTGGCTAGTTTATCAATATCTTTTTTCAAGAGATGGGTTTCTTGGAGGAAGACTAAGTTGGCCTTATGTAAATTAATGTATCTTATTAGGCTTGCCCTTTTACATGGATTATTCAATCCATTAATGTTTAAAGAAATTCCTTTTAAAGAGGTCATTTGGCATTTTTAAAACTTAAGAATCTTATGATCAAAATAACAAATAAGATAAGTAATGTTACATCTCCTCCTTTAGGTGTACCTTTAAATATAGCTGTATTTATTGAATCTCTTATGGGATTTCGTATAGGATTAAATTTTGTTTGTAGTGACAATGAATGTACAAAATATATTGTGGATGTCAAAACTATATACAAATAACAATGAACAAATGAAAATAATGTAAGGATTAAACCTTGCATCCAGCCTGGAGTTGTAAACTCCAACTTAGAGTAGTATTTACCACTCAAGTTAACCCCCTACCCAAAGCAGCAGTACGTCAGCTACCACCTTATCAATTTAATACTAGTTATATTTAACTGAAGTTAACAGTTTTCAATTCAATTATCTAGCAAGACAAGACTACACATTTGGTAAAACAGCATCATATAAACTAAAATAAACCTTTTTTTTTTTTTTTTTTTTAAACTGTTCATACTACTATATACATCCATGTAATATAAAACACTTGTATGCAAATAGCATTCAAATAATCTTGATGTTAGAAATCAAGAGGAGAGAAAATAAGTTCTAACATTCATTTAAATCAAAAATTTTGGCTAATATGATTCAGACATTACATATATTAGGATGCATCTATTTTCTGTCATGTAAATACAGTTAACTGCTTCCAAAAAACCTTGAATTGCTTGTATATGAGCATTTACTCAAACTCATTATTGCCAATAGAATAAAATATTGTATTCATAGAAATTGTTATAAATCATACTTCATAGTTAAGCAGATTCTCAGAAACATTTATATACATATCTACATACACACACATACACACACACACACACATATATATATATATATATATATATATATATACATACATACATACACACATACACACACATATAGACACATACATATATATATATATATATATATATATATATATATATATATATATATATATACACATGCATACACACACACACACGCACATACACACACACACAAACACACACACACACATACACACAAACACACACACACACACATACACACACACACACATATACACACACACACACACATACATATATATATATATATATATATATATATATCTGATCTCACTGAGTTGTATCTTTACTGAGCACCATCTTACATTGCTGTCCCTTCAATAAATCTGTCTGCTTTATACAAAATAATGCACAGCAAACACATTTTAGTAACCAGATTTTACAAACATGCTATACTACTGCTTTAAAATATATCACATGACAATTTCTTCCAGTATAGAGTTATAAAATTATTTATGCTTGTCAATCAGATGAATTAAATGAGTTATAGTAATGTATATGTTTGGGACATAGGTTTTTAACACATATTATTAATCTGCTATTCCTGTATCTGTGATGTGCCAGTGTGATATCTAGGTCAAAGGTGAGACCAGCTGCTTTCAGCTTCTCTGTGAGAATTCTGAGAGTTGAAGCTTTTGAAGTAGCTCACGGACACTGTGCATGAGACAGCCCACATCCCAGATTGTCTCTCTTAACATTTTGGCAGGAAACCTATTAAAAACTAGTGACAAACATTCATTTAGCAGTGTAAATGCATCTAAGCATGACAAAACCTTCACAATGCATTCTACAGGTTATTACAGACTCTATGTAAGTGAAATCAAGCCCAAAATTATTAATAAGTAACAAAACTCAACATTTTTGTCCCAACTCAACTCCTTTGTGAATCTTATTATTTACTGTGTCTATATGATCAAAAGTATTTCTATATATTAATAAAGAAAAGAAAAAGAGAGTAGAAAGTAAAAGGGTGTAAGGCAGAAATAAAAAAAAATGTAAGAGAAAGCTATAAGAAGTATATACAATAGAATATTACTTACTGTTTATATTAATAGAGTTAAAAATAAAACATATTATTTACTATTATTTAGTTCTAATTATTATTAGTTAAAGCATGACAGATTATTTACAAACAAGCATAAGCAGTGTAATCAAGAAAGTATAATTAGGTAGTGTCATTCCTGTATCTGTGATGTGTCAGTGTGATATCTAGGTCAAAGGTGAGACTAGCTGCTTTCAGCTTCTCTGTGAGAATTCTGAGAGTTGAAGCTTTTGAAGTAGCTCATGGACACTGTGCATGAGACAGCCCACATCCCAGATTGTCTCTCTTAACATTTTGGTGGGAAACTTATTAAAAACTAGTGACAAACATTCGTTTAGCAGTGTAAATGCATCTAAACATGACAAAACCTTCACAATGCATTCTACAGGTTATTACAGACTCTATGTAAGTGAAATCAAGCCGAAAATTATTAATAAGTAACAAAACTCAACATTTTTGTCCCAACTCAACTCCTATGCAAATCATATTATTTACTGTGTCTATATGATCAAAAGCATTTCTATATATTAATAAAGAAAAGAAAAGAGAGTAGAAAGTAAAAGGGTGTAAGGCAGAAATAAAAAATGTAAGAGAAAGCTATAAGAAGTATATACAATAGAATGTTACTTACTGTTTATATTAATAGAGTTAAAAATAAAACATATTATTTACTATTATTTAGTTCTAATTATTATTGGTTAAAGCATGACAGATTATTTACAAACAAGCATAAGCAGTGTAATCAAGAAAGTATAATTAGGAATAGCATTTGAAGAACATATAAACTTTTAAAGGAAAAAAAAATGTATCAAATTACTGACCTTATTTTTCCTCCAGAAAGAGAAACAAGTTAAATCACAGCTTGCCATTAAATCTCCAGATATTTTGACTAGTTATGAAACAAAACATTTCTTTGCACACAGAGAATAGCTTTGATTAAATCTTTTTCAAAATATTTGTTGCTTCTTGGAAATGCAGGAACTATATTTAAATAGATTAATAATAAAATAAAATGATGAGAGAGAAAAAAAAACATAGTACAAATCATTTGTTTTTTAGTCTCTTCTTCTTCTCTGAAGTCTTCCACGAAGTTTCAGTTGCCAGTCTCTTTAACGAAGAACTAGCCCATTCCATTTCTTCTATTTTTTCCAAAATCTTATTTTTTTTTGATAAACAGTAAAGCAGAGTCTAAGTCATCGAAAATGTTAGGACCATCAGGAAGGAAGATTTTAAGCTTGGCAGGAAACAGAAGGTATGTTTTAAACTGTGCTTTTTAAAGCTCCCTTATTAGTGGCAGAAAAACTTTTCTTTTAGCTAATACCATGGAAGAATAGTCATTGTCAAAATGCACAGTTGTTTCATTAATCTTAACAGGAGCTTTAGCCCAAGCAGATTTAAGAACCATCTCTTTATCAAAAGATGATAGAAATCTAACTATAACTGATCTAGGATAGTTTTTGTTAGAGTTAGTATTAGCTATAGATCTATGTGCTCTTTCGATACCAAAAGAGAATGCTTCTGATAAATCTAAAGTTTTAGGGAGCCATGTTGTTAAAAAGAAGTAATATTGTTACCTTCAATATTTTCTGGCAGTCCAAAAATCCTAATGTTATTGCGCCTAGATCTATTTTCCAGGTCATCCAGCTTTGTTTGTAAATGTGTATTTTGTTTCAGCAGAAACTCAATGTTGATTTCCTCTTCTTGTATTCTATTTTCCATGTCATTCACAGCTTCTTCTATGCCTGTCATCTGGATCTTCTGTTGTTGCAGGTCCATATGTAACAAGTCTATTTGTTTTGTAGTTTTTTCTATGAAAGTGTCTATTTTAGTATCCATTATATCCATCTTAGCAGTAAGTTGCTGGACTATAATTATCAGAGACTGAAGTTCTTTCTTGATGCTGGAGTCTTGAGAATTTGTCTTACTGGAACTCATTTCAGACTGATAAACTGACAGGAAAATTTCCAAAGTAATTTCTGACAGAAATATTATTAAGATTTCCTTTCTTTTTTAGATATAGTTCAAGAACTATATAAAACAAACATATTTAGAAAGAAAATTACTTCAAAAATTAATTTTTTAAGTAATTAATTCCTGTCAATGTAATGAAATTGGTGGAGCTGAAGAAATCTGCTGCTATCCTGTGTTCATCCTTGGCCACGCCCCCGTATTATTTATGGAAAATTTGATTACACCTGAAGTATATAATTGTCTTAATATATTGTACCCTAATATTCCATTTATTTATGGATTCCCAAAAATCCATAAAGAATCATTAGTACCACCCATGAGGCCTAACGTCCCAGGGAGTTCCTAGATTACCACACCCTTGTCGAACTACCTTGAGAAACAGTTAAGCCCATTACTAAGTTTTAGCAAAAGTTTCATTCAGGATACTAATGATTTTCTTTTTACACTCAGCCATTGGGCCATGGGAAATGAAGGCATAGATATTTTACTTCTTACAATGGATGTTAAGTCCTTGTTTACTATGATACCTAGTGACTGGGGAGTACAATGTGTTAGAAAGTATTTATGTGAACATATTACGTTTACTGCTTCTAAGATAGAAATGTTATGTTCAATGTTGGACATAGTATTGGAGAGTAATATTTTTTGTTTAATAATGAAGTTTAGCATCAACAACTTTGGGTGGTTATGGGCACCCCAGTTGTGAATACTTATACTAATATTACTTTATCAAGGTGGGAAGAGATTAATATTCTTAATGATAATGAATTAGTAACGTTTAAGAATCAAGGTTTGCCCTTTTTTAAGTTCTTCTTCGATTATTTTTTTTTTTTTTTTGCTGTGGATGGGACATATTGATGGGTTATATGCAATTGTTGAGCATTTACATCATACAGCTGACTTTTTGGTATTTGATATTAAATGGTCCAGAGAAAAAAAATATTTTTTTAGATATTACAGTAAATTATAATGAAAAAAAGTTTAATACCATGATTTATAGGAAAAACGTGCAAGCTTTAAATTATGCTCAGTCTAAACACATGCACCCTAGGCATATATATAAAAGAATAGTCAAAAGTCAGTTTGTTAGAGCCAGTAGGCTTAACACTACAACTGAAAATTTTATACAAGGTCTTGATTATATGTCTAATAACTTTTGCTCTAGGGGCTATAATATTAAGTTATTGGAAGATATGAAGGATGTAGTAATAAATGAATGGAGTAACTTAGGTGCACCTTACTTTTCTAGACAATTGAATAGATGACAAGCTGCTGGTAATAATTTTGAGTATAATTTAGGGGATATTATGAAATATAATAAACATAGTAATATGATTAAAAATATTATACATAACAATTTGACTATCTTACAATTGAATAAATGAATATGTTAAAAAAGTTATAGGTAAAGAGCCTAAGTTTATTCATAAGAGAGAAAGAAACCTTAAACACTATTTATGCTGTAAGGATTTGAGTAATATAAAAGTTGAAAGACAGTTAGTGAATAAGAATGTGACAGTTCCTTGTTACAACTGTATAACCTGCACAAATATTAATACTGACCCTACTTTTAAGCATCCCGTCACGGCAAAGGAATTTGTTTTTCATGTTTTTGCTAGATGTAACACTCAGAATGTGATTTATCTTGCTAACTGCACCTCCTCTGGATAGGTAAAACTAATAAGAAATTAAAAGAAAGGCTAGGGTCACATCTTTCAGAAATTCGAAGAAAAGGTGAGACAAATGCCCTGAGCAAACACATTTTATCTATGGCTTTTATCAGAAGTTTAAGTTTAGGGTTTTTCAAGTTGTCTATCGCAATGCAAAAGAAGGTGACCTAGTGAATAAAACAGAGATGATCGAATATGACTGGATTAATTATTTCAGTGCTGATAAAATACCAGGATTGAATAGTACCAATAGTATTAAGTCCATACTGAAAAACAGACATCAATATGTACATAAATAGTATTTGTTTTCATTTTTATTACAATATTTAGTATGATAATAGTATGGTCGTTAGTAATACTTATAATATAAATTTATATTTGGATTTTATTATACATATATTTTTATTTGGACCTGGGCTTGTTTATATATATATATATATATATATATATATATATATATATATATATATATATATATATATATATATATGTGTGTGTGTGTGTGTGTGTGTGTATGTGTTCCTTTTATTATGCTGTTTTTATTGCATTTAGCTATTTAATAACCCATATGATTTTAAGAATATGTACAATTGGCTGGTGAAAATATTTAAACACTGTGAAGATAATGAGATGTGTAACTGCATTGAAAAAGAGTTTTGTAACTCAAAAGCTTTGCTGTGTTTTATTATTTTACTCATTAAAGAAATGTTTGGCGTTGAGCTGTTGTTGTTCTTTCTTGGATATTTCTGTTGCTTTATCTTCAAGAGCTCTTTGGACACCAGGACTGGATTTTTTTTGCCTTAAAGTATAACCCAATGAATAAGAGCAGTGAAGATATGTAGTAACCTTTGTGAATCTTAAATGTAGATGGGAAGAAGTACCACACTGAAAGTATAACACTAAAATCACCCCATGTATAATAAAATTCATATTATCAGCATATAGACTGTAGCTAACAGTGGTCATCACAAGAACAATGAATGCATTATTGCAAATTATGCTTGAGGTACTTTAGCTATGGTAATGAAGAACTATTTGCATTTAATCTGATTTTATATGTATTATCCCAGATGAAGTCCTTGCAACCACCTTTGTTCAGTTATCCCTAATCATTCATAACAGTAAGCATGTTTCTTTGTTCAGCAACTGACGTCATCCTGTTAAATGTCAATCACTGCTGCATCAGTGTGATACAGATGTAACTGCTGTCTTTGCTATCAGCATCACTTGTTGTCTGTAAGTTATTTGCATTGAAATCTGCCATTTTGAATAATGTGATTCTAAAACATTCAATGTAAATGAAGCTTAAGGAATATGTATGCAGTGTTTCTGTAAAATCCACTGCAGATATCATATTCCCAACTCATTGAAAAATTCAAAAAAGAATGATCACCAAACAACATCTTTTATATCAGAACTACCTATTTTGCAGAGATGTAAGTTGAGTTTGCTCTTAAGTCACATAACCAGATAGTGTTTTGGGAATGTGGGCTAGACTCCTTAATGATCTTCTAGATTGCAAGCTTAGTAACTACCTGAACCTATAATCAACTATGCTGACATGTTGCAATGTGATGTTGATTTAGATATGTCTGATAAGATTTTGTATATTCCAACAATAAATATTCTTTGAATTACATTGTGTGTGCTGAGTAACATTCTGCAGATAGATGTCAACATATATCTATCCAAATTCCCATTACTGTACATTGTTATGTACAATAGTTTGCATATGTAAAATGCACTACTTTTAGAATGTTTACAGCTGGTCAAAGGCTGTAGCAGGGAAACACCATCCACACTAAGCCACTATGGAGAAATGATATGGCTATTCTGTGTCAGGTTGTTCAAGACTGCAATGGCAACAGCTATGGAAGAAAAGTACCAAGGACAGTCAATATTTCCTAGTATCAGCCAGTATTCATGGCCCATCATGGACTGCCTCTAGTTTTAGCTCATATGTTGGGGCTTCTAGCTTCACAACCAGATATGTAGTTTCCTTTTTGGATATACTATTCAGATTTAAGATATCAGTGATCCAACCAGCAATTCTAACACTGTAGCATTGACCAGTACTGGTGGCATAGAAGGATAAAGCCCTGGTGAAGATTCAGGTAACACAAGTTTATTTAGCCACCTAGGCACTGAAAGAGCTAGTGAAGGAAGGAAGGGCGAGGAGTGATGAGGCAATGACTGCACACCTCTCTCAGAGGAGCATGAGTTGCCCACATTAGGGGCCACACTTTCCATGGTAGAACCTCCACTGCAAAATCAAAACCATGTGGCAGCACTTGCTTAAAGAGGAGGTAGGACCTTCTGAGAAGTTATTTCACTTGTGGTGATGGGAGCCAGACCATCTCTTTAATGCTCATTCCATGCTGAACCCTGAGCATGCTCAGTGGGTACAAATCCCCCTCTAAGGCTCATTCCATGCTGAAGCTTAAGCATGCTCATTGGGTACAAATGCCCCCTCTAAGGCTCATTCCATGCCGAACACTGAGCATGCTCAGTGGATACAAATCCCCCTCTAAGGCTCATTCAATGCTGAACCCTGAGCATGCTCAGTGGGTACAAATATCCTGATTCCCTAAGAATGGATGACGGTAGCATTCACACATCTCATCTCATGTCCCTAAGAGAAATGAAGGGGCCATGTGTGTTTCAGTCCCTGTGATATCAGTGCTTCATGGACTGAGGCACACCTTGTCTCCACCATAGCTGCACATACACTTAAATCTAGTCCTCCTCAGCCTTTGCCAAGTCAGTTTCTCGATGAAATGATAACTCACTAAGACCTATGCCAGGTTTCCTCAGGCACACTAAGTGCCTTAGTGCTATCTTCTTTTTCCCCTGCAGTTGGTTACATCACTGATATATATAGCACTTCCAAGAAGTAAAAGCATTGTTCCTTATATGTGCATATTCTTCCTTATGTATGTATGCTCTTACTAAAGTTCTGTGCTAGGTTTTTCCTTCTTTTTATGTTCAACATGTTTTGGATCCAATTCTACGACAATGTTAGCCATGTTATTTCTAAACAATGTTAGCCATGTTATATCTAAACAATGTTTGCCATGTTATATTTAAGCAATGTTAACCATGTTATATCTAAACAACTTCTGGCTGTAAATTTTCTGTCATATATTTGGCATAGTGTTTTACACTGACCATAAATTGTTTAGCCATCTGATCCACAATCTTGATTAGAGAATGGTATGAGGAAAGGAAAAAGGTATTAGACTAAACTGAGTGATTGCACCATGAGCAAGGACTGGAGGATCTTCATTCTGATTTCCAATTTTCATGGTGCAAAGTAGATTTACACTGCAAGGCCATCTGACTGCAAATCATTAGGTGCAACTACACTTACAGCAACATGGACATACACAAACATATAATACATGCACTCACACACACAAACACAAACATAGGCACTTGTATATCAGTTGATTTCAAGCTCACTCTGTCAGCTCACAATTATTGAGACCTAAATGATCTAGATGCAATCAATAAAAAATGTATATACAGGGAGGAGCTGTCCCATCGTATGTCTGAATATAGTAACTTCAAGACTGCATAACAATGGTGACAACCAAACATATCTTTATCCCCCCACAACAAACTGACCCAGCTGAAACCAGAATAAAGTAATGTCATTTTTCAAGGTGGGGGGGCAAGACACCTGGACCCCTACACATCTCTAAATGTACTGATTATGTGATTTCCCACCACCAAGTTAAAGAGTAAACTTCCGTAGCCAAACCATGAGCTCACTCTCTAAGATAAAGGATAAAATTCTGTAATATTTTACATAATATGAGCATGCATCTCCGACACATTGCTAGAAGTGTGGTTGAGAACCAAGTTTTTAGACTAATGCGTTTACATACTGATGCCTCATCTTTGAACAGAGCCTTAGACACTTTATGCATTGAACTATTGCAAAGGGGATGTAGTATAGGAGTAATAGAACGGCCATAAAAGAAGTTAATATGAAAGGAGTTATCCCTTATTTTTCTAAGAAATCTGAGACACAACATACTAGTCCACAGCTAACCAATAAGTTTGATAGAAACAGAATGGTTCTGACTTACTCCAGCAATATTAACTCTGTATGTGACATTATGAAAAAGAATTGGCCAATTTTAATGATGGACGATAATATAAGCAAAGTTATTGGTGACACCCTGCAGTTTGTCTTTAGGAATAATAAAGCTTTAAAACAGTGCCTATGTTATAAACAATCTAGGCCTTCTAGGACACAATGTGAATGTCAAGGCACTTACGCCTCTAGGTCTTGTAAAGCATGTAGATTTATTTGGTCGAGTACCTCTATTATTCATCCTAGGACCTTTAAAGACATCAGTTTTCATTTTTATGCAGACTGTAACAGTGGTAATCTTGTTTATATGGCACAATGCATAGCATGTGAAATGCTCTACATAGGAAAGACAAATCGTACCCTTAGGCAGTGCATACTGGAGCATGTTGGTGATATAAGGAATGGAAAATCTACTAATGAACTAGCTAAGCACGTGTTAGATTTTGATGACACTCACAAATTTCAGTTTTTGGTCTTGCAGCAATTTAATATTAATATCAGAGAAGGTGATGTCAGTAATGAAACTGAATTTTTGAAGCTGAAATGGATCCTAGATTTTAGAGCAGATGTGTCTCTAAGACTAAACAGTGCTATCTCTTTAAAATCTGCTTTAAAAAGAAGAGCTCTGAATCACTGATTATATCGCATGACTAATATTTTCAATATGATTGGCCAAATGGTTGTTTTTAAAATGGTTTGTTTGAATGTGTATTTTAATGTCTGAAGAAGCAAACACATTGCGAAAGTGCTTACCTGATTTTATTTGTTATTTTATTAAAGTATTTATATATTTGTACAACTTCAGCCTACTGGACATCCTTGACTTTTGGATATTATATTACTTTTGGATCTGTCCTGGTTTGCTTCCCTTTATAATTATATGTCTGAATATAGTAACTTCAAGACTGCATAACAATGGTGACAACCAAACATATCTTTATCCCGCCACAACCAACTGACCCAGCTGAAACCAGAATAAAGCAATGTCTTTTTTCAGGAGGGGGGGGGCAAGACACCTGTACCCCTACACATCTCTAAATGTACTGATTATGTGATTTCCCACCACCAAGTTAAAGAGTAAACTTCTGTAGCCAAACCATGAGCTCACTCTCTAAGAAATAACAGAACATAAACAGGTTTTGTTTTTTGTCATACTCTAGCCCTCACTAACATTAACAGCTGAAACCAAATGAATCCAAACATACTGTTATTGTAGTTACCAGTTAGAGTAAGTAAATAAAGTCAGTTATAGCAATAGGTCTGATTTCAGAATCAAAATTAACTTTTTAATTTGATTAGTGAAGACTTTAATGCCTCAGGGCCATATTTTCCCCCTGAAACTCAATCCAGAAGGAATGTTATTCCTTGTTATCAATTTCTGCTATAGTCAGGCAAGCAATAGTGTGAGGGCCCTGGGCTGGGATGGTAAAGAGGGTAAGATTAGAAATGAATCCTCCGCTGATCTCCAGAACTACCATCTTCACATCTATCAGCCTCTAAATAATGTATGTAATCACTTTTATATAGCTCACAAAAGCTGTATTGCTGACCTGCAAGTGTGAGGAGACCTGCATGTCTTCTTCCTTGTCATTTTGTTAGAACACCATCTTCTAAGCCCATCTGACAATGTTTGAGAATGTCCTAGTCAACCTGTTATGAGGAGGTTCTGTTAAAACAGCTTTGGTTATCTTGGCTAGCTGCTCCAAGTACCAGAATTTGTCACGTGATAGTCTTACAAAAATCAGTTCCATCATCCAAGGATATGGTGAGGCTTCTATGTACCAGGAAAAATAATATCAGGAAATCAGGAAAGCAAGGTCAGGCAGAAAATGTGAAGATACTTGGAACAATTTCATATCTTATTTCAGGGCCAAAGAATAATGTATGTAACCAAGTTTTACTGTTCCAGCATGAATTCTTCACTCTTGGAGCAAAACTCTGGTAATTATGCCCAGTCCTTCTAAAATGACCTCTCACCTTCCTACACTGAATTGAGACCACAACTCAAAAAAATGTCTGTACAAGCAAGCTAAAAGCTGATGCCCTCAGACTGACCTCATCACTCAATCCTCATGGTGACGTGCCTGCTCTCAGTCTTCTGTTATTACTTCTTCCTTCCTCGTCACTCCTTTAGTAACTAATAATTTACTTCTCCCCCCACCTCCTTTCTCTTTTGCTTACATTTTCCATCCTCATTTTTTTCCTTAGCCCTCCATCAACAACATTCTCTTAAATTGTTCCCCATGCTCTTGTTTTATTTTTCTATCATTATGAAAGTGTATTCTAAATTCACAGTCTGTTATTTTATTCATTCTTGTCCTTCATCTATTGTATCTAATAATGTAATGTGATTGTACTAACCCAGGCTGTGGCTGCAATTGGTCGACTGAGATCAGTGAGCTATCCCAGTAATCAGACATAAATAAATAAACAAACAAACATGCTTTGCCTTTTTTGAGTACATCCTATGAATAAAAAGTCAAAGTCAAAATCAAAGTAAACTTTATTGCCACTTTGATTCACACAAGTGCAAACCGAGTGAAATTGTTTTTTCGGGCTCAATGTGCATAATTTAGATAGGCTACATTTAACATGATAATACACTAAATTCTATAGACACAGACAGCAAACACAGCAATAATAAATACTTGCATTATTGCACTGATTTAACAGATTGTCTCTTATTACTATGTTATTAGCTTATTTTTACTGGAATAATTGTATTTAAGCGATTGATTTAAGGCCTACATTTATATTGCACAGTAACACAGTTCAGTTTAATTACTGCTGGCTAGTGGAAAGAAGTTGTTTCTGAATCTTGTGGTTTTGCAGCGTATGCATCGAAGCGCCATCCTGATGCTAAACGTGAGAACAACTTGTAAGCACGTGTGCTGTCCCTGGTTATTTTCCTTGCCCTGCTGAGACATCTGGACATGTGCAGGTCCTGTATGGATGGGAGGGAGTTCCAAATAATCCTCTCAGCTGCTTTCATTACCCTCTGGAGGGACTGGTGCTCAGAAGCAGAGCAGCTTCCATACCATACTGTAAATCTGTTTGTCAGTATACTTTTGATGGTGCCCCTGTAGAAGGTTGTGACAGCCATTGATGGTAGGTTTGCTCTATTCAACCTTCTCAAGAAGTGAAGCCATTGGTGTGCCTTCTTAATGATGGCATTTGTGTTTTCTGACCACGTCAATTCTTCTGCAATGTACACCCCTGGAAATTTTGTGCTCTTTACTCTCTCAACTGTTTCTTCATTTATTACAAGTGGAGAGTGCTCTCTGTTGCTCTTCCTGTAGTCCACAATTATTTCTTTGGTCTTGTTGACATTTATTGCAATATTATTGCTATAACACCAGCTTATGAATTGATTCACCTCCTCTCTGTAGGCTGTCTCGTCATCATTCCTGGTGAGACCAGCAACTGTCATATTATCTGCAAATTTGATGATATGGGTTGAGTTGTGCTTGGCAGTACAGTTGTGGGTTAGTATGGTGAAAAGCAGGGGGCTTAGGACACATCCCTGTGGGACTCCAGTGTTCAGGGTAATTCTCTCTGATGTATTCTTCCCATGCACACTTTCTGGGGTCTAGCTATAAGAAATCCCAGAATCCAGTTGCATAGTGGACTGCTGGTGTCCAGTTGAACCATCTTTCTGATCAGATTTTGCAGGATGACTATACTGAAAGCTGAACTCAAGTCGTTGAAAAGTAACCTCACATAGATATTCTTGTTCTCCAGGTGGTCCAGCGATAATTGGGGTGCCAAAGAAATAGCATCTCCTGAGGAGCAATTGGGTCTGTATGCAAACTGGAGTGGATCAAATTCTGCATGTAGTTTGGGTGTTCTTACATCTTTGACCAGTCCCTCAAAGCTTTTAATCACAGTAGAGGTGAGAGCTATGGGACAATAGTCATTTAGGCTAGCAGGTGGTGACTTCTTTGGCAGCGGTGTAACGTTTGTGTACATGAAACATTTGAGCACATTGGCTTGACTCAGTGAGTTGTTGAATTTGTCTGTGAGTGCATTTGTTAGCTGATCTGCACAGTCTCTGAGCACTCTAACAAGAATTTTATCAGGTCCAGATGCTTACCTGGGGTTAACTCTTCATAGGGTCCTTCTGACATCAGCAGGGTTGAGGCTGAGCTCCTCCTTGCTCTGGTTGTTGGTGATTTTCTCTGCTGTTGTCTTGTTCCCTTATTCAAACCTACTGAAGTAGGTGTTGAGCTCATTTAGGAATTCTGTATCATCATCACACTGTGAATATGGGGACCTGTAATCTGTTATAGACTGGATGCCCTGCCACAGGGGCCTGTGGCTCATGATCTTTTGACCATATTTGCATTTGGCCTCCCTCACCCCCTTTGTTTAATTGAGATTTGGCAAATCTGAGAGCCTGTTTATCACCAGACTTGAATACTGCATTCCTTGCTTTCAGGAGCTCATACACTTCACTTGTTAGCCAGGGTTTCTGGTTGGTGGCTGTCACATCATCAACACATTTTGAAATGTAACCCATCACTGATTTAGTGTACTCCTCCAGCTTGATGTGTTGGTTTACTGTGGCCACTTCCTTGAAGATGTTCCAGTCCGTACTCTCAAAACAGTCTTGTAGTGTTGAGACTGTTCCCACCAGCCATATTCTCATTTGCTTCACTGATGGTCACCCCTGGTCAGCAGTGGTCTGTATGATGGTAACAGCATAATGGCATGGTGATCTGAGTTACCCAAGTGGGGGTAAGGTACTGCCTTAAATGCTAGCTTAATATTTGTATAGACCTTGTCCAGTGTATTCTCCCCTCTGGTTGCAAAGTATACATACTGGAAGTATTGCAGTAGGACTGTTTTCAGGTTTGCCTGATTGAAGTCACCTGCTATTATATGTACTCCATCAGGATTTTGATTTTGCAAATCATTTGTAGACTGATACAGTTTAGCTAGTGCTTGGTTTGTGTTGGCACTGGGAGGTATGTATACTGCTGTGATGCTGACACTGTTAAATTCCCTTGGTAGGTAGAATGGTCTGCATTTCAGTGACATAAACTCTAGGTCCTCAAAGCAATGTGTTTTACCACTTCACAGCTGGTACACCAATTGTTATTGATGTAGATGCAGACTCCAACCCCCTTTGCTTTCCCACAGAGAGAGACTGTATTCTATCTGCACAAAATAATGATAGTCCCTCCACATGAACTGCACCATCATTTATGCTACAGCTCAGCCAAATTTCAATGAAGATAAATACACAGGTGTTTCTTACCTTGCTCTGGTTAGTTAGTTCTAGCCTTATGTAGTTCATTTTGTTTTCCAGGGAGTGAACATTAGCAAGTAGAATTGATAGTAGTGCAAGCCTGAAGGGGTTAACTTTTAATCTCGTGATGATTCCAGCCCTGGATCCTTGTATAAAAGTATTGAGTTAATGTTACATCATTAAATGATGTACTTTCTTCTGCATTAGCAAACTGCAAATATCTTGCAGCTGAAAACAAATGCTTTGCAACAGCCAAGTTTGAACTTAATGTCTTAGAAGTGGTGCCTTTGGGGGTCAGAGGCCTTTATGCACAGTAATGGCCACCTGTGTTAAATTGAGATATCATTCATATTCCCTTTAGGTAAAGTAGTCTTTGAAGTAAGTGTTATACAAACACTGACAATTTAACCAGTTACCACTAATGAAATATTTGATTAATGCTAGATAACCACAATATCCCCAATGTGTCCATGCAATGGATATGGATTCATCTATTTATGTAAATTAGTACTATTCTCAGCCCACATGACATGTAGGGGTACTAGAAGTGCACATCCACCTTTAGCTAATTTAATGTGGCCTTTGTCCTACACAGAGGATTCTTGAGGAAGAAGGAAAGAATGAATTTTAACTCCCAAACTTTGGTGGAGTTTGAATCTCTTATTAAGGCTATTAAATGTTATTAATATTTAAAGAAACTATGATGTGACACAATGGTGCTACAAAATGGCCTCAGTGCCTAACAGCACTTACTTTTCCAGTTCTGTTCCCAATCAGGGTGCTTCTATGTGGTGTCCTTTTGGCTACATGGGAATTTGCCAGAGGCTCAGGTTTCCTCCCTCACCCTAAAGACATGCCAACATTTGAATTGCTGAGCCTCCCAACTGCCTATAGGTGTGTATGTGATGTATGGTGAGGGCATGTCCTTGTGTCCAGTAATGGACGTGTATTCCATCTTGAAATGGTTGTTAGTTTTATGCTAGTTCAATACTCTGATAGCTTTTGAATTCCCATGACCCAAAAATGAATAAAGTATTCACTGGAAAAATAAATAAATTAAGCAACCATACTGCTTGTCATATAATGCTATGGTGATGGTTAATCTAAGTATGGCTATTTACTCTATCCTGCACTAGGGTAAAACAATGGACCTCACTTGCAGCTTCCCCAGTCCTCATACCTATGGATCTTTCAACTCTAAGAATCTGTTGCATATCCAGCTCATCACATGACACAGAAATATAAACATTTACAGGGTATACTTTATTTGTGATAGTAGTGTGATATACATATTCTACAATATTAAAAAAATAAATAAATAAAATAAAATATATATATATATATATATTAGGATTAAAAGAAAATAGAAAGAAAAGAAAAACCCTGAAGGAAAACCAAAGAAAAACAAGAAATGGAAAGAAATGCAAAATAAAAATGCTTTAAATAATGCATATGCATTCCTTAACATCAACACAATTCAATTTACAAGTGCCCAAGCAAATAAATAACTTAAATATAATGAATACCATTTGCTGAGTTTTATTAATGGTACATTTTTGTTACCATTGTTACCAAGACATCCTTATCCCATACATCTTTAGGTAAATTATATATCATAGCAAGTAACAAAACTTCAAGCTTGAAAGGAGTGTTAATGTTTACCATAATAGTAATTCAGTCTTGTTTTTTTTCCAACATTCATACATTTGGAGAGAAACCCACCAAAAGTAATATTGATCTACAGGAGGATTATTGCAATGCCAACATTTGCAATTATGTATATAGTTTATTAAATATAGTCTATCTGGTGTATGGGCAGCCACAGTGGTGCAGTGGTTAGCATTGCCGCCTCACAGCAAGAGGTTCTCCAGTTCAATCCTCAGCTGGGGTGCATTCTGTGTGGAGTCTGCATGTCCTCCCTCTGGTCGCGTGGGTTTTCTCCGGGTGCTCCGGTTTCATCCCATATCCCAAGGACATACTGTAGGTGGATTGGACACTCTAAATTGGCCCTAGGAGTGAGTGTGTGCATGTGTGCACCTTCTGTGGAAGGTTGGGCACCTGGCTGGCAACTTGACACCATAAAACTCCACTGCCGATCATGAGAGGACAGGTGATCCGCTGTGGTGACCCCTAACAGGCAAAAGCCGAAAGAAGAAGAAGTCTATCTGGTGTATAATGCATGCTAAATAAAATTTTATTCTGAATGAACAAATTTCTTGTAGAAGTATAAGATGTCTTGATCTTCCTTTAATGATAAATCTATTTTTCATTGCAGAACTTAGAAACTAGGATTGATTCCCATTTTGATTTACAAGGAAAAAAACTTAATTTCATTCTCATTATTCAGTAATTGATATACTACAGAAACCTGAGTTTTAACATCCAGTACAGCAGTTTTATTATCACTTTCTTCTGGCCTGGAAAACAAATACAATCCTTTTTTTGGGTCTACTTTATTTAAACGAAAATGTGTTACGTTGAACACCACTCCATCGACACATATACACCAAATCACAAAATAATCGAACTCACAAAACTCAAAACACCAAATACTCATACTTGGCCAACCCCACTGCCCGAAACATCCTACCCACCCAAACAAAATAAATAAAGCACAAACATGCACCAACCAAAACCCTACTTCCATCCCTACACTAAACCCCACATACACCACTATCTATGCACTATCCTCAACCCCTCCCTAACCCTAAGGTCCGTAACTACCGCACACTTACCCAACAGAGCTATACCCAAACAAAATAAATAAACTACACACATACAGTAACCAAACCCCTACCTCAAACCCTACACTAAACGTTAAATACATTACCCATCTTACATTACCTATCTATGCACTTACCTTAACCCGCACCCTAATCCTAACTCTAATGTCTGTAACCATCGCAGACTTACCTTATGGATCTGTAGCTCAGACGGGCCAACCAAAACACTTCGACATTTCGAATTTCGTGGTTTTGTGCATTCACTGCATTCACAGTTCGCTGATTATGTGTCGATGAACTTGCATTTGACGTAAGGCAGTTTCGATAGAATAAAGTAGGCCCACTTTTTTTATATACAAAGATCCTATTTTTTTCCAACATCTTCTTATTGTTTCAATTTTACTCCTATATATTGTTGATATCACCACAGAATGGAAGAAGTGAAACCACTATTTTTTTGTGATTTCCATGGTAATATAAATCTGCAAGCCGAAAAACAGGCTTGTGTAGAAAAAGAAAGAAAATGCCGAACAACTAAGTTAGATTCATCTAGATTATAAATAAAATCATATCAATACTGAATATTGATTAAATTATTAAAAGTACAAGCTATAACATAATTTGAAATATCTGGAAGACCTAATTCTCCTTGCTCAAATAAGGAATATAGTACTGATCAAGGTATTCTAGGGAAATCTCCTCTCCAAAAGAACTTCAAAATAGCCATGTTTGCCTTGTTATACCAAGCAGTAAAAGTTGGGTTTAATAAATTCAGTAAATGAAATACTATCAGGATTGTCACCATTTTGATAATATTAATCAGGTAAACCTCAGATACATTTTTAATCTTGTTGAATTCAGACTTTCCTTTAATTTTGTATAGTAGGTGTCATATTCCGAAGGCATGCAATGGGTGGATTGGTTACTCTGAATTGGCCACAGGTATGCATTTGTGTGCGAGTGTGTGGTGTGGATGAACTACCATGGCAGGGCTATCCACCTAGTGGTTTAAACCTCAGCTGTAGATGATTGTCAATGTTAAAGTATCAACCTGACCCCATGTGCAAAAATTGGGAAAGGGGGTTGTGGATGGATGGATGGATGGATGGATGGATGGATGGATGGATGGATGGATGGACAGATATGTTGATATACTTGGGAGTATAAGTTACTCCAGAAAAGATAAATTCCTAAACAATGGGTATGATATTATATGTCTGAGAAGCATTACTAATGTCTAAATAATCATGCCTCATTGTTTCAGATTTATTGTAGTTAATAGTATACCCTAAACATTATGAATATTTGAAAATAACAGTTGTAATTTTATTATATCATTTTCATACTTCAAACTAGTAACTAGAAAAGCATCTGCATAAGCTGTACTTATATCCATTCCTCCATTCATAACAAGGACTCCAGTATCAATTTTATCTATTTTGATACAGTAATAAATTTATAAAAAGAAACACAAACTAGCTTTCACATATGATGGCTGTATGATTGCCAACAATCTGTTGACTAATCTACCTTGTCATTAATGTGCTTGTAAGCAAATTCTCTATGCATGGGTAGAACCCATTTTTCAAAGGAATATACAGGGTAACAGGTAAACGAACTGGTGCAGCTGCAGTGGCAGCTACAAATTACTTTTCTTGCTGGGACACATTAGGGGTATAGTACCTAGGGGTCTATATTATAACATCGAAGTCTTACAACTTTGAATGTTATAATATCGAACCCAGTAGAGCGAAACACCAGAAAACCGAACAGTCAGAATAGCAAATTTTTTTCAGGGAAAAGATTTGCTGTTCCAACAAACATACACACAACACAAGCACACCAAAATAAATAATCCACAAACACACACTTCACAAAACCCCACACTAAACCATACATGCACCACTAGCTATCCACTTACCTTACCCTAACTCTAACCCTAAGGTCCGTCACTATTGAACACTCACCTTACCCGCTTCCTAACCCTAACTCATCTACCCCACCCTAACCCTCACATCCACACAATCGCACACTTACCTGACCCATGCCCTAACCCTAACTCACCTAACCCGCGCCCAATCACACACTCACCTTCATTCGCACACTTACCTTAACCCGGTCCGTAACCTTCGCTTCACAGTCGAGGAACTAGCGAAGCTGCAGAAAACGTCCCACCGAATACTTTCCCTAGGAAAGTATTCGGCGTTCTGCAGCTTCGCTATTTCCATTGTTCACTCTACTGGGTTCGATATTATAACATTCGAAGTTGCAAGACTTCGATGTTAAAATGTAGACCCAGTACCTAGCTGGTGGAGCATGTAGTACATGTGAAAAAATACCAAAGCATAAACCAATAAAGTGTAGAATATTTGATACATTTTAGCAACTCATTCATAATACACACACAAAATTGAAAGAAACAGTGAATGCCATAATCTTACTAATCCTTGCAATGCTATAATACAGTGTAACAAGTCAAGGGTGTAGCTACCAGTACAACAGAGATTGGAAAATGTCATACACAAAGACATCTATGCAACAGTAGAAAGAGAAAAATATCATTAACCCAAATTCAAGAACTGAAACTCATACTTATTCTGCCCTGTGTTTTATTGCAAGGAAAATGTTTTTAAATAAATATAGCACATTTTGCCAACACTCAAGATAAAACAGACATCTTCCTACCACAAGCTCTGGTGAATAGCAAAGTAGTTTAAATGACTGTTAAAAGTCCTCTTAAGTAGAGGCAGGAGTGGTCACTTAACTGCTCCTGGATTGCAACGATAGTCTGGACACCTCAGGAGGAATGTGAAAGATGGTTTGTCACCACTTGGACTAAAAATTGGAAGCCTTAAAACATGCAGTTCAACTTGATTATTTTTTCAGCATTTACAACTACTGTTAAAGAGGTAAGAGCTACTCTGAACACAAATTGGAGTAATTCATGAAAAAAATGACAATGAAACTAGGTTTCAGAAGCTGTGCAACATGCTTGTGATTCACATCACTGCCATTCTATTTACATGAAAGTTAAGTAAAATGATTTCCTTATGTCTAACATGACTTCTATAAAGGAGGCTTGAAGTAGATTCCTGGGGAGCTATAGTAATCGTAATTAGTTAATGATTCTGATGTTATAAAAAAAGAGTACAAAGATATAAAATAACTGAGATATAGTGACATACATAATTTATTTATTAATACTTTTTGTTGGCAGGTTTGTGCTGACTTCCTTACATATGGTTGAAAGTGAACTAGCAAAAGTGGTTATAGCAATAAACATCAAATTAGACTTGTTCACATGTCACAGCTTTAAAAGATCTAGAAGCATACTAATGCACAACAGAAGTACATAATATATAGCAATACTTCTGATCCTTCACAGATGCAAATTTATGAGTAGATACCCTCTTACCTTTTGACATGGAATTCTCTAATGTATGAATTAGTTTGAAATTGTGATTTCTGAGTAGGAATTTATAGATGCATATTGCAGAATAAAACAATAAAACTGTAAATAAGTACAGATTAATTCGGAAACAGTAAATTGGCATATAGTCATTCTTCCAGGGCAGTATCATTAGTGTTGTATCAATAAGCAACACAATCACACTTTATTATGATCATTTTGGACAATACCTCTGCACACATGAAGCTTCTCCTTATTGCATAATGTATCCAGACTACTTACTTATATAAAGTAACATATCTATGAATACTGATGTAATCTTTGAACTATATCAGTAGTCTCATAATGCAACTTATAAAAACTGAAATAAAGGGAAGGGGGGAAGGAAAAAGGAGAAGAAGGGGAAGAGGAACAGAAGGAAGAGAAAAAAAGAAAGTGCTTTTATATACTTTAAGAAGTTTACAACTAATTTAATGGATCATTCTAATTCTGATCATATTTATACTGTAAATACCATAAGAATCATAATAAGCTCTGTTTGTCCAAAATATATAAATGCTAATTGATAATTAGATGTGATTATATTCAAAGTTTATCAATATATCATCATAGACAGTTGGACATCATATAACTATTAAACTGAATTAGCAAAGTTAGAAGAAGTAAATACATTATTACAATTTAATTATAATTATCAATAATCAAAGAATAAGGATATCCCCTTTTGATTCATATGAAGGCTACCATCTGAATGCAAATATATCTTATGATCAGAGATTCTATATAGGTGAATATATACCAGATATTTCAAGTGTAGTAAATTGTTGATTATACAACTAAAGGTAGTATTTCTGATATAAAAAATATCTTAGAATTTCATATTTCCTTTATAAATTATTCTCCATACAATAGCTTAGTTTATGAATCTCAGTTGTTTTTTTATCTCTAAAGGTATGAGTTATAATCTAATAGACCTATGTTTATCTATTAGATCAGGAATGATTTTTATTCCATGTTTAGTATGGAACGTACGTAAATTACTAGTTGTTATTTTAATCTTATTATTATACAAAAAAACTTCTTCTTAAGCTTGACCAAAATACTACTTCATCTGCATTCATAAAAGAAATAAAACTGACAATTTCTCTCAAAAACATACACACTAACATAATTTTTATAGTTATCAGAGGAAACAACTTAATAGCTACAATAATAATAAAAGCTTATTTTTCCAATAATTACTTGATACAGATTTAGCTTATTATCCTTAGACACCAATGGCTTAAATAATCCAAGCAAAAGATCAAACTTACTGAACTATTTAAATCTGAACAAAGCACAAGTAGTCTTCCTTCAAGAAATGCATTTCAAAATAAATAACAAATATACATGGAACCCCAAGGAATATATGATCTTAGCGCAATCCTCGTATAAGTCTAAGACAAAGGGATTAACAATTTTATGGAAAAATAATATTATCACCCCAGAAATTATTTACAAATATTAAGACTAAGATGGTCTTATAGCATTTGTAACAGTTAAATTTAACAATAGAGTATGGACTCTAGAAAACCTATACTGGTTTCCTGGTATTGGAGCAGGAACAGTCAAAAAACACTTAGATTTTATTTCCAATAATTATAAGGGAAATGTAATAATAGGAGGCAACTTCAACTATATCCTAGATGCTTCTGAAACTACCAACCAGAGACTATTTCGTACATCTTCTATTTTAAAATCTTTAAAAAAATGGGTTGAGTCATTTAATTTAATATATACATTTAATCAGAAAGAAGATAAATCCCTATTGTTCTCCCATCAAGACCCCATATTTGGAACCCAAACTAGAATAGATAAAATATTTGTTGTTCAGGATTTAGATTCAAAAATTATCCATTTCTCAATTGCTCCTTGCCCTTTCTCAGACCAAAACTCTTTGATTTTGAAACTTCAAATTGAGTTCAAACCATTAATCTTCTCTTCTAGAATCCCATCATATATCACAAAAATTAATGACTTTAAACCTTGGCTGCTGTCAGAATTACAGTTTTTCCTAGACATTAATTATACAACAGAAATTAATAAAGTTATGATATGGGACTCATCAAAAGCTTATATATTTGGTAAAACCATTAGTTGGTATAAAAATAAAGTTAGAGAGTGGGACTCTGAATTATTAGACATACAATCTAGACTTTTGTCAGTAACATCTGAAAGAAATCAAAATTCTCTAGAAATTAAAAAGAAATTTATCCACAAGAGTGAAAATACATTCTAAAACGAATAACATTAACAATATCTACTATGAAAAGAAAGGGTAGGAAGTATTGGATATAGGAGATATTCTTGATGCATTCAGGAATTATTATTCGGAAAACTTTAAAAATGAGAAATTATATACTGATCAATTAAGTTTGGATACAACCTCTATCAATATAAAAAAATTTCAGAAGAACTAAAATTAGGTTTACAAAAACCTGTATCCTACAAATAAATTACTGACAGGATAAAGAAGGTAAAACTAGCAAAGCACCAAATTGTTGTACCTCATATAAACCCATATCATTACTAAATAATGATTATAAGATATTTATAAATCAAGCAACAACAAAGTACACACAACAAAGTTAACGCCTCACCACAGAAAATTAAGAAAATAGTAAATCCAACAACAGCACCATGTATGAGGTGACCAGGCTCACTTGAATTATCTTAAATGGTTAACTGAAGGGCTCGCCTTTGACTGTTGCAGTATTTAAAGTGTGCAACTGCAGCATTTGAATTTTTAAGGTCTGAGGAAGCAGTATGTGAAAGCGCTAACCTGTTGGATTTATGTGAATAAAAGATCTTTGCTTTTTTACATCCTTTGAGTATTCTGGATAATTCAATTGAGCCTGGTTGCCTCATACATGATGCTGTTGTTGGATTTACTAATAAGATATTTATGTCAATTTTAGCCAATAGAATGACAATACCATTATCCAAAACAATAATTAATGATCAAACTGGATTTATACATAATAGACATACAGATGATAATATTAAAAGGATGCTCACACTAATAGATTACGTAAATAAGGAATATAAAGAAACTCTCATAATAAGATTAGACATAGAGAAAGCCTTCAATTCCTTAAATTGGGATTATTTATTTAGAGTTCTAGTATTATTTGAATTCCCTCCTTCCTTTGTTCATCTCTTATAAAAATATATATATATATATATATATATATATATATATATATATATATATATATATATATAAAACTCAGCTTACGTTAAACTAGGCCCTTTTACCTCAGAATCTATTTATATAACAAAAGGTACTAAACAAGGCTGTCCCTTGTCACCTATTCTATTTGCTTTGGCTATTGAAATCCTTACAGATTCAATACACAATAATTCAAAAAATAAGAGGGGTGGATGTTCATGGTCAATATAATTCTAAAATAATGCTCTTTGCAGACAATATATTATTAACCTTATCTAATTCCAACAAATCTTTAGAGGAATTAGATGCATTAATTGAGATGTTTTATATGACTTCAGGTCTTCACTTTAATAGATCAAAATCAAAATTCTTATTTTTAAATAATAAAAATAAGATACAGGTCAAGGAAACCCATATCATAGGGAAACAAGAATCTACTCTAAAGTATCTAGGAATTGTGCTATGCAAATATATAAATGAGTTAACATCAATAAATTACAATAACATCACTAGCACAATCAAAAGCTATGTGGAAAAATGGAATAAAATAATATTAACTTTTGAAGACAGACTACAGTTAATAAAATGGTTTTATTACCTAAGATTCTGTATGTAGCATTAGCAATTCAGTTACTTCCTGAAAGATGTCTTCTTAAAGAAATAAATTCATGCCTAATAAAGTTATTATGGTTCCCCAAGAGAAACAGAATAGCCTTAACACACTATATCAGACAGTGGAAACAAGGAGGACTAAACTTTCCAGATATTGAATCATACATAAAAGCGTCCATATCTAAAACTGTCATAGATTGGATAAACCCTAATTATACCACCAATTGGAAACAATTACTAACTGTTATAGCAATCCATATCCAATCACCATCCAATCAACACCCAATACAGTATAACAAAATCCACTAAAACATATTTGATTAATTATATTAATTCATTTAGGAAACTCATCAATGTAAATATGGATCTAAAACTTTGGATTGGCCTTTTAACAACATTCATCATTACAAAGAATTATCCTCAGGAAAAAATATATAGAGAAATAATTTCTTCTTGGGAACAAAAAAAATGTATTTGTTAGTTACAGTGCATTAAAGAATTAAAAGTTTTAGACATACATACAATAAAATCAACTTATGAAATCCCATTACAGAATTGATAAAATTTACAAAGCATCCTAATGCACTCCCAAGATTTATGCAGAGTAATTAATAACTCTTCCTTTACAGGTACACCAAAATTTATAAAACACTTATATGATATTATATATAATGATTATAACATGAAAATTAGTATCTCAAATGCATATAAAGAACCAATAAACTATAAAACAACTCCTAAAATATCATATTGGCAATATATATCAAAAGGTCACTCATTACAGTTAACAGAAGAAATCAAAGCAAATATTTTACTATCAGTAAAATATACATCTATTACACAGTATTAGAGAATATTTAACTGGAAATTCCTTCATGGAGCATTTTAACCCCAGATAAAATTACTAAAATTAGTGCTTCTACAAATGGAATATGTTGATGATATGAACAGGTATATAGTGCAGATTGGAATCATATTTTTATAACTGTATTAAAATTAAGTCATACTGGAATGAAATTAAAAATTTCTTACAGGCTTTATTTAATGAATCTTTTATCTTATCTAAAGTTCTGATTCTTTTGAATGTGAATGAAAATCCTCACTTGAATATGATGAATTCAGCTTTGATGGGAATTAGAATCAAAAAACTAAGGATTTCTCCTATACCATTGATTAACAATCCATGGCAAAAAGTTTTATCATTAATAGACACTTTGCAACAATGAACCGATATACTCTGATAACTAGATTGTTACATCTGTACAGTAATTGTTTACGATGATTACTACTCCTGATGTCAGACTCTTGTAAATATTGTCTATAGTTATTCATAATGTCATATATAAAATACTACGGAATTTTTATAATATTATTTGAAAATAAAAACTATTTGAGCAAAAAAAAAAAAAAAAAAAAAAAGAAAGTGAAATTGCTTGAGCATCACTAGCCTGCAGCACAAAAGGAACCATAAAATGCCAAATGCCTTGTCTCATAGGAAATTATTGCTCGTGCAATTTTTAATTGCGAGCTGGCAATGATTCACGTTTTAGGGAGATTTCTCCTTTCTTTTGAGTTTGTATATATAAGCTGGGACCCCCCCCCCACACACACACACACACACACACACACAAAAAGAAGAAACATAATTTTTTGTCCTTTTGGATTTTCAGCATTTTTTATTTCATTCTTCCAGAATGTCCACTTTCAAGAAGTCAGTGTTTCATAATAAAATTGGTTAGTCAATGGCAATGTTTCTTTTCAGGAAAGACCCAAGGTGGTATTTTTACTGACTAGGGGAAATCTGGTCATGACTATAGGAACTTCCCCTTCTCTTTTTGATAAGTGCCATGGAATCTTTTACATCCATCTGAGCCACCACCAACTCAGGGGCAGATGAGACCCTTGGATTAAGATCTCTTATGAAGGATGGCTCACCAAAGAGTGCAGCATCCCTTATGCTACACTGCAGTGTCAGTATTGGAAAATTAATCCAAGTGCCTAGTGTAGGAATAGAACCCACAGCCTTCTGCACCAAAAGCAAGTGTGCTGCCTACTGAGCTACTGAGAGTGAAAATAAATAAGTTAGCTTTCCAGTACCCTAAAAGGACAATATAATGGATAAAAATAAAAACTATACCAAACAAATGCAGCAACATGAACACTCTAGCACTCTATTTCTGGTTTGTTGAAATAACATCAACAGAAATACTTTAC
>NC_056747.1:310284960-310344960 GCF_019279795.1 Protopterus annectens | reverse complement strand
AAGTATCTTACAACCATTGATCTTAGCAAGGGTTACTGGCAGGTGCCCTTGACTCCCAGTGGTAGTGAGAAGTCAGCCTTTGTGACTCCTTTTGGCTTGTATAAGTTCACAAAGATGCCCTTTGACATGAAGAATGTCCCAGCAACTTTCCAGAGGCTGGTAGATCATATCCTAGCAGGAGGATTTGCCCTTGCTTACCTAGATGATATTGCCATCTACAGCCATTCCTGGCCAGAGTACCTTCAGCATGTCAGGGAGGTGCTGGGCAGACTACAGAGGTCAGGGATGACCATTAAGCCGAGCAAATGTCAGGTGGGTATGGCAGAGGTCTCCTACTTAGGACATAGAGTGGGGAGTGGTAAGATAATGCCAGAGCCTGCCAAAGTGGAAGCCATTCAGGCATGGCTTGCACCTGTTACTAAAAAGCAGGTGAGGGCATTTTTAGGGACCGCAGAGTACTATAGAAAGTTTGTCCCCAGTTATAGTACCATAGCTGCTCCCCTTACAGACCTGACAAGGAAGAACAGGCCAGATAAGGTAGTTTGGACCCCAGCATGTGATCAGGAATTCCATAAGCTTAAAGAAGCTTTGGGAGGACCCCCTGTCTTAGCCAGTCCAAATTACAACAAATAATTTGTTGTGCAGGTGGATGCTTTGAACCATGGGGTGGGGGCTGTACTTAGCCAGATTTCTTCAGAGGGAGAAGAGCACCCAGTGATTTATCTCAGTTGTAGGCTCCAACCCATGGAGGAGTGCTATGCAGCTGTAGAAAAGGAATGTCTAACCATAGTGTGGGCACTGCAGAAACTTCAGCCTTATCTGTATGGAAGGAAATTCACCGTTATGACAGATTATGACCCCCTAACATGGTTAAACAGAGCCAGCCAGCAAAATTCCAAGTTGCTAAGATGGAGCCTGGGGTTGCAAGCATATATGTCCATGGAGCACCGCAGTAGGATTAGCAATGCCAATGCAGATGGGCTCTCCAAACATGGAATGGGGTAAGGTATACTCAGATAGACCTCACTCCCTCAAGCAGTTTTTTTAAGGGTCACTTGAGAAACTAGCTTGAGTTCTCCAGGAGGGAGATATGTGAAGACTGGGTGAAGATAGGTGAAGGCTGCCAGCCTAGCCAGATAGAATTTTGGAGATGATTCTGTCATCTGTAAATATTAATGTAAACCACAGGCTTGTGTCTTAAATGGTAAAAATAATGTTACATGTGGAACTGGAAAAAATGTAATAACAGTGCACTCTTCTGACCAAGTAAAGCATGTTGTGACCCTCTGATGTTAAAACTCGGAGCCAGTCAGTCTATTGTGAGGCATCCTGCCTATTGTTTTAAGGCCAGAGTTAATGGCCAGAATTTGCATGCATAAATGTCCTTTATTGCTCTGGTTTTTGCCCAGAGGTGAAGAATATAAATGTAGTTTCTGTAAGCCTGGGAACCCGGTGAGTATGAAGAATGATGTAATGGGAACCCAGGGAAGTGTTAAGAATGATGTAATGTGAACCAGGAATGTGATTTTAAAAACAGAGAGAATCAGACAGCATTAAGCATTTTTGTCTTGACCATCCAACTCATCAGCACTGTCTTGCTCTATATGTAAGTTTATCTTAGACTTGTGTTTTCTCTTAGAAATAGCTAGAAATTAGAAAGTGTTTTTCTGTGACGTCAGAACTGTACTACTGAATTATTTTAAGTATTTCTCTGTGATCTCTGAACTCTTGACTAGCACTGTGTAGTAAAAAGTATTGTCTTGTGTTTTGACTATTTATTATTAAATATTTTAAAACCCTTTCAACTGTGGCTGTTTTTGTAGAGATAATTTAAGCTCTTTAGAGTGCTTGCATGCCTTTGGTAAAATTGTACAAAGCCACTCCTATAGCTTTAGCCTTGGGCTATACTCCCAATTGGATAATAATATTGCACAGTAATAACTGGACACCCTTTTAAGGGCCTTTGAGTAGCTGATAATTATTAGTGGGTGGTGGCAGCTGGTACTACTGTATAGTCTGGGAACAAGGGGTACAGCTGGAGATCCTGTGCCAGCCTTCCCCAGGAGTGTCTGTGTGGTTGTATAAACTCTTCTCAAAGTGTGTGTGTGTGTGTGTGTGTGTGTGTGTGTGTGTGTGTGTGTGTGTGTGTGTGTGTGTGTGTGTGTGTGTATGTGTATTTCAGCTACTTGGGCAGGGACACGAAGCACTGGTTGGACAGAGAGGGTGCTGGAGGTTTTAGCTTGCCCACTAGACTGAGATCTGGAACCTATAGCTGTGCCAGTGGGAAGTCTTCTTGGGGAACTGGAGAGCAAGGGAGCAACCAGCCCCGGACTGACTGTGATCTCTGTGTGCTCTTAAGGGAAATTGCACTTTACTGTGTGTATTTGTTATCCTTTCCTCCTATATGAGACGCCGCACACTGGTGTTAGTGGTGAGGATTTAGGCTCCTTGATTTCTGGGCCAGGGCACGGGTGTCACAGATACACCCTGCATTGATAAGTTACATTATAGTGACCATGAAATAGTGGCAAACCACTTTGCAGTTAAGCCATGATAAAGGACAAATTTTTATTCCAGAGATAAAAATTCAAAGAAGGATATTCCAGGATGACTCTTTGTTACCACTGCTCTTTTGTCTTGCCCTTAACCCATTAAACTGTATACTAAACAGATTCATTCATGGCTATATTTGGCTCCCAGAAAACAACAAAGTGTAAAGATTTCTCATCTTCCTTTTGTGGATGATTTAAAACTATATATTTCACCAAATGGGGAACTTTAAGCACAACTACAAGTGGTCAAAACTTTCTCAGATGATATAAGAATGTCATTTGGTTTTGATAAATTTGCAAAAGCAACCCTTAAAGCTGCGGCAGGAATGTGATATAAAAGAGCTTGAGCAAGAGGGAGTATATCAATATCTAATCAACAATAAGACATGAACAAATGCAAATAAAACTTAGTAAGGAATATTTTACAAGACTAAAATTAATGTTGAAAACAGCCTTGACATCTGGGAAGAATGTCCAGGCAATAAACCAATTCGCTCTTCCTGTCCTAACTTATAGTTTTGGAGTGATTGACTGGCCCCAAAAGGTATTGGTTCAGTTGGGCAGGAAAACAAGAAAAATGCTTCATACTTATCATATGATTTATAAAAATCAGTATATACCAAGATATTCCCCCATTCTAAAGAATGTATGGGCCTCCTCAAAATTGATTAAATGTATAGATCTACAGTTGTATTATTGCATACATATCTGCTGACCTCACAAGATCCAAACATAGTGAAAGTTTTAAAACTTGAGGAGAATAAGTCTAAGATGACTTCCTTGCTTAGCTCACCAGAAGCATATCGCTGTCAAGCAGGAATGGAAATCAAACCAGAAGTAGATAAAAATCAGGCAGCAACTGAATGTGCCAAAAAACAAAAGAAAGAATATAAGGTGAAGAACCAGATGAGAAGGCAAGAAATGTAGAAAATGCATAAATATAGTTGCAAGTACAGAAAAACATTTGGAACAGCCTCATGTTAATCAGGACTGAGCACAGGAATGGTTAAGGAAAGGTGAATTTAAACCAAAAGGTGAAAGGTTAATATTAGCGGCGCAGGATAATGGACTATGCACATGTTGGTTCTCAAACTCCATTGAACATGTGGGAGAAACAGACTAATGCAGGTTTTGTAAAACAGAATTGGAAACACTTACACATCCACACATCTTGTTGCTGGGTGTGATACAGTAATGGCATTGGGTCCGCATACTGAAAGGCATAATAATGTATGGCCAGACTGTTGTACTGGGGATTACAATACTGAAATAGTTGAGAAGCATAGGAAATATGAACCACAAAGCATTATAGAGAATGATGAAGTTTATATCACATGGGATTAACTATTACCAACAGTTCACAAAACAGATGCAAGAAAATCAGACATAGTAGTCCATGAAAAGAAGATAAAAGTAGCATTGATCACTGAAATTGCCACACCCAGTGATTACAGTCTTTTATGTACAGAGAGAGACACAAAGTCATAATTTGCAGACAGAAATGAGGGCAATGTGAAAGAAGGATAACCAGACAGTCCCAGTAGTACAAGGAGTAATGGGTCTTCTAAAAAAAAATACAGTCTTATTAGATATACTACCAATACATGTAATTTAATATGAATTATAAAAGGAATACATTCTGAGCACACTGCGGGTGCTGTGAAGAGCACTTTTGCCTAGCATTAAAGATTGAAACAATACTAATTTCACAAATTTTAATCATACTTTGACTTAGCAATGCAGTCTTTTCCCGTCATGGTATTAAAAACTGAAAAGACTTGGAGAAATTAAACCAAAAAGAAGACCAATGAAGTGACATCCTTCACAACTATTTGTTTCCAAGTTTAGACATTTTGCAAGTGAAATAATCAATATGTACAAATAAGCCATGGTATCACACCAGTGATGGTTGCTCCAAGGAAATCACAAGTAGATGTCATACACAAAACAGGGTTAAAATTGAGGCAAATGGAAAGCATAACTTTTATTGAGAACCACTTAGAACCAATAGAAAAGGAAAATGTTGTGGCTACTGCTATGAGGAAGACAACATTCACATGTGCAGCATCTCACAAGAGCTGAATAAAGATCACAAACGTACCAGCGTTCATGCATACTTGAAGAAAATAAATTGACACATGCCATATTTACCTGTGCATCTTAAAAAACAATGTTAATAGAGATTAAAAGAGAACATGCCTTACCACTGCCACTGAAATAATGGTCCACCAGATGACAAATTCTGAGTTCTTTTCTTTACTAGATACACATAAGGGGCTTTGGCACACACACACATATATATATATATATATATATATATATATATATATATATATATATATATAGGTTTAGTATCTAATGGGCAATTGGACTTTGTGCAATTTACATAAGTCCGAAACGACCCATTCAATAGTAATGAAAGAACGAACAAAGAAATGTAGACATGTACAACAGCAAATGCAATACATAATTCACTGCTGTGACTTTCTACATTTTCATGCAGATTGCACTATAGTTGGGATCGGAAAATGCACCCTTTCCCTCACTGTAGTTCGATCTCGTAGTTTGTATAAATAAGTAGCAGGAGGGGAGCAGCCTCCCACATGGGGGGGTGCAGGGAGGCTTGCCCCCTTGCAAACACATTCTTTACTGTGTGTTGGACAGTGATTCTGTTTGCAGAAGTGTGGGGAATGTTTGAATCGTGTCAAATTCAAACATTCACCCCTTCCGCGTTCTACGTTTTTGTTGTTCGCTGATGTTGTTTTTTGTTTCTATGGTTCATAGAAACGATAGTTCACACGAAGTGCAATAGAGAAAATGATAGTAAACCTTTTAATATATATATATATATATATATATATATATATATATATATATATATATATATATATATATATATATACACATATATATTTAACATGACATTAGGATATCTATTTGCTTCCATATAGAGAAATAGATTCCTTAGTTTTTTGTTTAGGATTTCTTCAGCTCTACAGATTCTCCAAAGATCTTGAGAACAGATAACTCAATCTCTGGAAGATGTTGCAAATATAACTGATAGTCTGTTAGTTTGATATCTGACACAAGAAGATCATGAAAAGACATTGATAGAGCTAATATGTACATGAAGCTAGTACAATTTCAAGTTATTCTACCTAACAGGGACTAAATCTTACAACTGAAGTCAGGGCACTTGTGCAAATATTAAAGCCAAAAGGTAAGTGGGCATTATAGAGGCTTTCTAAGAATAGCACATTAAATCTTTATTCTCATCAACCTTCTTTTCTTATTCTATCTACATGGGATCAGGGTATTTCAATGCAGCTCTCCTACATTCACAAGTCTTCTGTCACACCGTCTATTCATCTCTTGGCTGGGCATCCTTGTTTTCTCTTGCCTTCTTCCTGTATCTTTGAATCATCTTCACCAGATCATCTTCTGCTTTCCTGTACATGTGCCCAAACAACCATAATCTGCTCTCTTTGACCTTTTCTGCAAATGGAACTACCTTGGTCTCTGCTCTGAGTCACCATTTCTTCATCTGTCCCAAAACGTGCATCCTTTCCTCATCTCAGGCACTTCATCTTCATCACCACTAGCTTCTTCTGTCTTCACTTCCCAGGTTTCTGAACCATACAGAAATATTGGTCACACCACTGTTTTGTACACCTTACATTTCAGCTTTTATGGCATTCTTGTGTCACATACTACCCCTGACATTCTGTGACAGTTGGCTGAAGCACCTCTGATTCCAGATTTGGCCTCCTCATTTAGGCTTCCCTTGTCCTCAAACAACTCTCCCACACCTCTGATTCCAGATTTGGCCTCCTCATTTAGGCTTCCCTTGTCCTCAGGCAACTCTCCCAAAAACAAGAAGTAGTTAACCAGTTGCACTACTTTCTTTTCTATATCAAATTTCAACTTCTTCTGATATCCCCAGTTCACTGCAATGACAATTGTCTTGTCTATACTCAGTTTGATCCTCTGTTTTGCATTCCATTCCCCAATCATTTGCTGAAGTTCCTGATCAGAGTCTGCTTGTAATGCAACATCTTTTCTATACTACAGCTATGTTGGTCTGACCTGTGCCCACCAGTTTGGTAATGTAATCCACCAACACCACTATGAAAAGCAGTGGGATTAAAGCTGAACCTTAACGCACAATCATAAACACACTCTGGGATCCCTTCTTGAGTCCAGACAATAAGAACAGCACAGTAACAATACACAAATGTCAGGAATTTGGAGGATTTGGGCATGAGTGGAAATTCATACATGCAACATCCAGTCTGCAATATCCACTGTCTAATGGCAAGTAGAAACTACCATTCAAACAATCAAAACCTACTGAGAAGCATCTACTATTTATTATGTATTTATTGTTAACCAGGTAGGTGGGTTTGCCATTTTGACAGTTTTGAGATACTACCCAGTGGCAAAGAAGAAATATGGGGAAAACATACATACGTGTGTGTGTGTGTGTGTGTGTGTGTGTGTGTGTGTGTGTGTAAATAAAATAGATAAAATATATAAAATAAAATAGATGATGATGATGATTTCTCATAAGAAGCTAAGTGTATTTGGTTGAGTAATTGATACATCAAAAGCATTTCTGATTGAGCAAATGTGGATAGTGATAAGAAAGAGATCTCATTTGACTGCACTATTTGTCAATTAATAAAAATCACTAAATGTAAAATCAACAGTACAAGTTTTTCAGGAATATTGCTGTGACAGGAACACCAGAAAGTTACCAGATTTACAAGCTTGGGATATGAGTATCTAAAATTAATGGGAATGTTTGCAGCTTAAAGATGAAGTAGTTTGTAAAGCAGCCAGACCAAGGTCCTATGTTATTCTTTTTTCTCTCAAAAATTTTTTAATAATTATATGAATAGCAAGACAATTAAGATTATACATAACAAGAAGGCATAAATGAACATATAACAATTCATCTAGTGATAACAACCTTCATGAGATTTTGATAAGTTATTTAGAAATAAAACATACACCATATGTACACTATATACAAGTTAGGCAACCTGAGAGAAAAAAAAAATATTTAACATTAACTATTTAATATGTTTAGAACCTTTTCTAACACAACCTTTCTAATAGCTTTTTTTTTGGGACTTCCACCTAAGTATCTTTGAGCATCAATAAATTTAAAAGCCATTTTCTGGAAAGTAACCCATTTTAATTTAGAACGATCAATCCAATTTTGTATTATATAAAGTTTTAGTAATGAGCAAATAAAAATGATAACATGAATATCAACTTTTGAAAGATGAATCAATGGAATATGTAGAATAGCAAATTCCCACGTCAACGTGGATTTTTGATATCCCATTTTCTGCAGTCTGACTTTCAAAGATGTCCACAATCTGTGAGAAAAATGACAATACCATAGAATATGAAGGAGGTCTGCTTGGGGATGAGAACAGCATGAACACGAAGGGGACTTATTTGGGTTAAATTTGTTTAATTTGATTGGGGTAAAGTAGGCATCATTATTAATCATTAACTGTGTGTATGCTAATTTTTTAAAAGGGATAAATTCCTTAGTGTGTCTAATAGCCAGGACTTTCTGAGATTCTGACAATTGGGAATTATAATTCAACCAAACATTAGATAAAAGACAGTTGTGGTCCATCATTAAAGAATTAATTAATTTATATGAGTTTGAGAGCATTTTATCAGATGATGAAAGTATTTTGATAATCGTGTTAAGGTTTTTCAATTGTGAGTCTATGGGGACCAGAGATACAAATTTGTTTTAATTATTGCTCTTAGTTGTGTAAGAATTGGTGAGTAATTCCAGTTTACTTTCAATAACTTACGCCAGTCAGATAAAGGCAAGTCAAGATATTTCAAAACATCTCCTACTTTTAGATTTTTAATTAAAGGATAGTTTGTTAAGTTCAAAAGTTTATTGTCCAATAATATATTTGGGTTTAGATGAATTGGCTGAACATGGTGCGAGATCTTTTCTAGTTTACACATTTTGAGTAAGGTTTGGAAATCTCTAATCTTTTGTTTAAATACTGTAGATATATTTTTAAAAAATAAACTATCCAGAGAGATAAAGGGAATAGCTTCAGGATTTGAATTATTAGAAATGACATAATTATACCATAATTTTATCCATAAAGAGTGATTTGGATAAGAAGTGTTATTGAATTTAGAGATAGTAAGAAGTTTATTGGATGAGACAATAAAATAATAGAGATAAAGATTAGGTAAACCCAAACCTCCCTTGTCCTTCGAAAATGCCAATCTAGAATAGGAAATTCTAACAGATTTAGGGAACCATATGAATTTTGCCAAAGCTTTATTTACAGACTCAAAAAATTTTTGAAATTATCTGATCAGATGATGAGAATTGGTAAAGAAATTTAGGCAGAATATTCATTTTAATAATGGCCACCCTTGAAAGAAATGAAAGGTTTAGATGCTTCCATCTGTCCATATCAGACAATATAGAGTTCCATAATTTATTAATATTATTTTGAAAGGAAGATTTATTATTGTGTTCTAAATTGATTCCTAAATATTTTATATTATAAGTAAACTGAAAATGATCGTCTGGAAACAAAAAGATTTGTGTGCTAAATGATTTAAGGGAAAAATATGAGTTTTTGTAGAATTTAAAAGATAGTTGGAAACCAAAGAAAAATAATCAATAGAATTCATTATTTTTCTGTAATCAGATAATGGAGTTTGAAAGTAGATTACTAAATCATCCAAAAAGCAGAGAAATGAATATTAGTATTAAGAATTCTAGGGATGTTATGAAAAGTATTTTGAGTGATAAACAATAGCAAAGGTTCTAAGTAAATGTTGAAAAGAAAAGGGGACAATGGACAACCCTGTCTTGTTCCTTTAGTGATCTTTATCGGAGCAGAAAATTGACCATTAATGTATAGTCTAGTAAACATATTCTTGTATAAAACTTTTAAAAATTTATAAAGAATAAGGGAATATTAAAACATAACATAGTTTGAAATAGAAAGTTCCAACATACTCTGTCAAAGGCATTTGATGCATCTATAATCAAAGCATATATAGGGTTTGGATTTTTCTTAATGAGATGAAGTATAGTCTCTAAAGATAGAGTATTATCCCAAGCATGTCTCTGAGACATAAAACCTGATTGATCTGACGAGATAATTGAGGGTAAAATCCGTTTCAATCTGTTAGCCAGAATAGATGACAGAATCTTAATATCCACGTTAATTAAAGAAATGGGTCTATAATTTACTGGGTCAGATTTATCTTTATTATTTTTAGAATTAGAATGGTTTTGGATGTGTTCCAATGAATATCTGAGATATCATTAACTCTTATATGATTGTAAACTTTAAATAGAAAGGGAAGAACTACCAATTTGAAAGTTTTGAAAAATTCTGGAGTAAAACCATCAGGTCCCGGAGATTTACCCAATTTAAGATTATCTATTGAATCTGAGATTTCTTGTACCGATATAGGGGTAGAAAGTAGTTTTTGCTGATTATCATTAAGTTTAGGGAATTGCAAAGAGTCTAAAAAGAGTTTTGAGTGATTATCTTTAACAGAATTAGAAGAACCTGAATATAACTCAGTGTAAAGAGAGGTGAAAAGTTGAATAATCTCTTCATCAGTATTATATAATCTGTTATTATAAGATAAAGATGTAATATTTGGATTTCTGAAGTTAACTTTAATAATTCTCGCTAACAATTTAGATGGAACCTGGGCCCACTCTGAATATGAAGCTAGTAGCTTTTGTTCAGCTAAGGAGAGGTTATTTTGGTGAAGCAGAATTAAATCTTTCTGACAATCAAAAATTTGTTTTTCTAAAGTAGCATCATAGTTCAGACTAAGATGATTTTCCAACGAAGAAATTCTTGATTTTAAGAATTCCTCTTTCTTAAAGTATTGTTTTTTGAAAAAAGCAGCTTTACTAATAAATAAACATCTTAATCTTGCTTTACATGCAGCCCATTGTATGTCATAAGGAATGTCTGATGATTCAAGACTATTCACCATTTCATTTAGGATTTCTGAAGCTTGTTTGCAAATATCTTCATTTGACAATAAGTTATTATTTAAGGTCCACTTATTAAACATGGTTTTATTTTTGATATTGGGTTTTATGTTCAATTTTAGTGAAATTCTTGAGTGATCCGAAAAGAATCTGGGTTCTGTAGTAAAGTCTACAATATATTTTGAAATATAATCTGAAATTAGAAAGAAGTCTAATCTGGACCACGAATGATAGCACTTAGAATAATAAGTATATATATCATTCTTGTTTATATTTTTAACAGTGCGGAGGGGATCTATTAAATTGTATTCTGTCATCAAATCATTTATAGCCAGAGTAGATTGAAGATTATAGGTGACAGTGGAGCGGGAACGATCAATTACAGGGTTTATAACTGCATTCCAGTCACCACCCACTATAATATGATGATCCTTATAGGATGTAAGAATATTGTAAATTTTAAAATGAACAAATGTTGTGAATTACATGGGCCATATAGATTTAAAATTAATAAGGGTTTGTCCAAACCAGCAATAGAAGCGTAAATAAGCACCACCTCCCCTCATCATCAAATTTCACATCAATAATATTCCCAATGAATTTTTGTTTAATGATTATAGCTACACCTCTGGAGTTAGATGAGTCACCTGAAGCTATAATCTTTTTGATCCATTTTTTTAACTCTTTATTCCAATCAATACGTGAAATATGGGTCTCTTGAATAAAACAAATGTTAGCCTGTGATTTAAAGATCATATGAAATAATAGTGACTTTTTCGCTTTATCTTGAATGCCTCTAACATTCCAAGAATCTAAAATTATGTCAACAGGCATATTCTACAAGTATAATCATCATTGATGCTATAAAAGTGAACTCAAGGTGCAAATCCAACACAACATTAAAAAGAAGAAGAAAAAAATAAAAGAAAAAACAGTCTTTAAGTATTCAAGCAAGTCATCAAATAACATTTGTTGAAAAAAAAGAAAAAGTTTTTTAAGAACCATGAAATGTATAATAATAACGTTTATCCTAACCCTAGTGCCTACCCACCAATGCCCCTGTGATAAAGGAAGAGCAGAAGACCATGAAAAAAACATTGTAATTATAGATAATAATAACCTCAAGTTAGAATACAAATTACTCAAAGGAAGCCTAACATAACATAAAGTCAGAGTAATACTACTAAAAATATATACAAAATTAACTAATTTCAAGACGTCCAACATGCTTAATCCCTACTTCTAATACTAATCTAAAGCTCCTATCCTTAAATTGAAATTTATAGTGATTAAATGTATTTCCTCAAGTATTTCAAGAGAAAGAGAAACAAGTAAATAATAAATAAATCACACTCTGCTTAACTAGAACACTCTATCATAAGAAGTAATACAATTAAAACTGAAAGATATGTAAGATAACATATATAAGTATAACAAAACCAACTGGTAACATTATAATATAAGTAAATAAGCATAGCATTACTGAACTAAAGATAATAGTCATGCACTATCTACTAAACCTTCTTTAGTACTTTAGTGATAATTTCATTAATCAACATGACCATTAGTATGATAAAAGCACTAATACCTGTAGAATGAGTGTTTAGTTATAGTTCAAATAAAGCAAAAAACAACTACCAAGCAACCATATCTCAAAATGAAAAACAATTCAGTCTGGAGATGCATCTATTAACTAGATAATAATAGTACAGGAACTATTCAAAATGAAATATTATAAGCTGTAAGGTTTTAACACTAGTTAATATACATGAATAAAGTATAATAATATTATTAAATAGTAACTTAAACAGCATCATATATATTGGACTGAATGTACAACAATGTGCATACATATAATTTTAAATCTACTTTTTGAATATTTTACTAATGACTCTGTTAGGTTATGTAGCCATACTATTCTTCTAAGCTATAGATGTAACATAGCAAAACAGCATGAAAAGACAAGGCTTTTAAAGTAAACATTTTGAACATCTAATTAAAACAAAAACAAGCAAGCTAAATGCAGTAAATCTAAGGGCTTAAATATATACATGTAGATTCAGCTAATCATATTAAAGATAGTTATTTCAAACCTTTCAAATAAGTAAAGGCTTTCTTAAACATAAACTACTAATCATAAATATCACATCCAGCCTCTGAGAAGAGAGAGAGCAGAGAATAGAAAGAACATGAAACTTTCATATGAACAGGTATACTTTGTAACATTTGTCAAATTAAACACTTCAGTATAATATAAAATATTGTATGAAAAAATATTCTGAATAGGAAAATATGTTCATTTCTTTACACATCCTTTAGAATTTTAATATATAAAACTAACCTGTTCATTTGTTTCCAGAAACATTTTCACTCTGCTTTATGAAAGTAGCAGCTTGCTTTGAAGTCATGCAGACACACTAAAAGTCACTGAATATATTATGTGACATGAATCTGTTTAAATTTAAAAAGCAACCTTCATTTATGAAGAGAAAACACTTTAAATAATAGCCAGATCTATTAAAAAGTTAGTGCTATTGAATACTTGTTGAAAACAAGCAGACTTGTGTATTTGAAACTGTCCTTCTTTCCTCACAAATGATGACATCACCATCCATCTCAGAGAGACTGTAGTGTGCATGTTCATGCAGAGCATCAGCTGGAACTCTGAGGGGAAGATTTTCTTGCTAGAATGTTGAGATGGAATGTTTTTCCCTCCAAAAATCATTTAGCTTACACAGAAGGCTGTAACTCCAAAGCTTGTAGTAAAATTAACATATTATCTATTTACACAGCAAGCATATGTGAGAGAAAGAGAAAAAGTAAATACAGGAATTTAAATGCTTCTATTAATCCACACAAATCTAACAAGCATATATCCTGTCACTGCACACTGTCACACCAAATCCATCATGTGTAAATTACATGACAAGTTCTTAAGGTAATATAATTATGTCACACCAGAATTACAAATCATGTAACACAAATACTGTCAGATTAAAGAAAAGAAAAGATCAAACCTTATTGTAGTTCTTTAACAGTAGAATATTAAGATACAGTGTCAGGAAGCTTTTAAATGTTTTAAGAAAAATGTCTTTTGCATCTTTAGGATCTGAACATACAAATCTTTTGTCATTAGCTGTGAAAGACAAGGTATTAGGATATGCCATTCAAATCTAATCCCTCTTTTATCAAGTCAGCACAATAGGGGCTAGTTTTTGTCTATTTAATTTGATCTGTGCAGGAAGATCTTGGGAAAATGATAGTTTGTGAGACTTCCATATGAATTGTTTCTTTGTTTTAGCAGTTTCTAGGATCTGGAAAGTGTCTTGAAAGTTTAGTAACTTAGTATAAATTAACCTTGGTGTAGAAGAATCTTGCTTTGTACGCAGTGCTCTGTGTGCTCTCTCTACAATTATAGATTTTGAAGAAGCTTCACAATTTAACAGTGTTTCAAAGATATTTTTAGTCACAGATAACAAGTTTTTATTGTCATAAGATTCAGGTAAACCACGAATAATGATGTTATTTCTTCGACTCCTGGCTTCCAGATCCAATATTTTAGCTTGTAAATCTGAAACAGTTTTATCTCTAGATTTAAAGTCACTTTCCAATAAGTCTGTTTTAACCTCCAAAGCTAAGATTTTATTTTCAATAGTAACAATACTATCGTTTATTTGCTTTAAAGATTTACTAAAGTCTGCAAACTGTTCTGAAAAGTTTTGTATAGCACTTTGGATTGGTTTTAATGCTATTTTTAGTTCTTCTAAAAGGAAATTTGAGCCATTTAAATCTTTATTACTTACATTAAAAGTTTCTGTAGGTTGTCTAGATGATTTCAGTCTTTTGAACCTGAATCTTTTTCAGGAGAGAGCATTGAAGTATATTTGGCCTTTGTAGGCTGAGTCTCCATGGAGTCAGATTTTGTAGCCATGCCCAGAAATGGAATGCAGTTAACAGGATACCAGGAACCAGGAACAGACTGGAGCAGTAGGAGTCCCAGCAGCAGAGAGACCAAGAATGTTCTGAGGTAAAATAAATCCCTGGATAATAATTCCAGAAGAAAAAATAATCCAAATGCGTAGAAAAAGATTTATAAAATCTTTTAGTATAAAAATTTGAGGAAAAAGGTTGATGTAAAGTTGTAAAAAAAAACAAAAGTTAAATAGCTGTGAGGAGCTCAGAGAGTAAGGACTAGACTAGTCGGCGGCCATCTTGGAATCAAGGTCCTACATTATTCTTATAGAAGACAGAAAGGGGAGATCACAGGCATCTCTGTAAAACACTTATAAGATGGTTTGGTTCAGTGGCAGACAGGAAGAAAATTCTGACCACACAAGATGACCTGAGTTAAAATAGCAACTCTGACGGTAAAGTAGACAGTCATGATAGAATGGGAGTGTGTAGCTGTTACCAGCTCACACATCCTGCAGAAAGGAAGGCTATGGTGCTTTCAGCCACTGGCAGGCAGCAGAGGCTTGCTGACATCAGTGATACAGCACTGACCAGGCATATGGGCATGGTTTACCATAATAGTAGCCCTCTTTAACATGTGAAGGAGCAACACATACTGTACATGAAGATGGCATCGTAAGCCCTTGCAGTATTGTGGGTAACATGACAGTACCCAGTGTTAAGGTTAAAGGCTAACAGAAACTCCCTAGCAATTCATGCTAATGACAGCTTCTCAAAAAAAAACTCTGTAACAGGCAGGAGAATAAATAACAGCAGGTACTGAAGCACAAAAACTTCACCAGTGCTAGTAACTCTGACTGTTATTCCAAACAGACTGCATGGGGGTTGTCTGCAGGAAGACTGATAGCCATAGATGATGTTGGCAAAACCAGCCTTCATGCCTGCCTAGATAGACTCCCTCCAGTGTTATCACTTTATATATATAATTCACTTATTTACTTACTTTTGATGTAAAATGGTTCCCCTACCTAATGTTTTAAAGTTGGTGTAGGAAATGCAATTGTTGTTGGAGGAAGTATTTTGCTTCCAATACTTAAGTGTTTAATAATGTCTATACACATACCCACAAATATATAGTCATTACAAACACAGCGGCATACATATATACAGGCAGTAAAATGCAGAGGCACAGATGCAGTTTCTCAGACATATACACAAACTCCCACACACAGACACATAGCTACAGAGGCAAACAAACACAAACTCACACATTTACAAAAAGTCTCATATACACACCCACATTTTACAACCATTTACAGCCTCTCTACTGACTGTGTATACCTCAGATGGCAAACTGTAATCAACTGGATGAACACTTAAACAATAGCCATAATGATATATTTTGCTCATTGCTGTCAGGAAACAAATAGTGCAAACTATTACAACATCCCCTCAAACTACACGCACACACACACACACACACATATATATATATATATATATATATATATATATATATAAACATAGATATACCCAGTCTGGCTTGAACATTTCAGATGTCTGACTGCAATCAAATGAATGAATTAATACAAAAATAATAGCCATTGTAATGTACTTCAGTTTGTGGCTGACAAATGAATACCAGGCAATCACACACATACACACACAGAATGTCCTTGTAACTGCTGCTGCTTCAGTTACTTGCTTTAGTTCTATGTTTATGTTTTTTCCCTGCTTGCCAACTGCAGCTTTAATAGCTGTGGCAACTAAAGTCAGCAAAAAAGAAATTGCAACTATTTCCTTCATGGCACATCAATTTTCTACTGAGAAAAGAGCACTTGATTTTTACCAACCCCTACAAGTACATGAATTCACCTGTTGGAAATGCAGAGTATCCAGTGAGAATTGCTGATATTCCAGGGCCATTTGCTAAACTATGCTAATGCTTAGTTAGAGTAAGTATATGTGAGAACGAAAGTACATCAGCATTATTTGTGTTTAACAGCATCCTGATGAACATCCGAATGTTACTGGTGGGTTGCTTGCCTTTGTATATTTCTGGCCTTTCCCCTACATTTCTTAACTGGCATTAAGATTCACAGCCTTTCTTCTGATTAATTATATGTTACATTTTCTGCTTTAAAGTTAAAGCAAAACTTCCAAATGTGCATTACTGCATCAACTTTAGATTTTGTATTACAGGAACATTTTGTGACTATACCAGATAGTAAAAACTAAATGAAAACTCCAGCCAAGCTAGAACTTCCACTGAGTGACCTTTCAAACCTCTTGTGTCAGAGGCACATGGGATATATGCAAATGACCCTTATGAACATCAGGTGTTACAGCTATATGCGATTCTGAATGTCCATGACTTATTACTTTTTAAGTCGTTTCAATGGACAATTTCAGGCCAATAAAGCCAAACCCCACTAGCTATGGATATGCATATTTCGGCCTTGTTATGACCTCATCAGCACAGCACAAGCAGAGTGTTTGGCTAAGCATCAGAAGACGTCCTTACTAGTCCAGGACACCTCATGATCTCAACCCACCTGACAATCAGCTTTCTTCTACCTTTAATATATAACCAAAACTAACCCAAAAGGACTAATAAACTGCACTGGGATGAACAATAAACTAGAACAAATAAATCTATGGATTAGTAAGCAGGACACAGATATTTCTTACTTACTGAAACATGGGTTTAATTATACAAGTATACAACTCAAGAACATTTTCCTAACCGGAAAAATATACACCATGACCATCCAGGATTAAGAATAGGAAAGGTTGACTGTTATAGGGAAAATCTGCAGTAGATTACAAAATCATAAACACATCTTCCACCATGGATAAATATGGCCTCAAATGGCTTATTCTTGCCTTCTCTGTCGACTGGAACATCATTATTACAATAGCCAGACACTATTTACTTCCCAGTCAAGACACTCTAATGTCACAACCCTAATACATGCACACTTAAAACATGAAGAAACACTTCTTTAGTCTAGAAGATCTAAATGCAAACTTCCAATATAAATCAAACACAACACAAACTGCTTTCTTTTGACATAAATCTTTACCAAATAATCAATGAGCAAACTAGACCTAATGTTGTAACTAATGCCAGATATTCTAATTATCAGGTAACCATCACAAATAAAATTAGCACATATCAGCCCGCCAAATATTAATGACCACTATGCTCTTTACATAATTTACATACTCATTTCGTACTCCCTTAACCCCTCAGTTATCCATCCCTATCCAAACAAAAAAATATATATATTAACAACAGTACTTTTAACTATATCACTTATAGTTCTATACCATGTTTAATGCCAATGAAATAAACCTCATTAATATCCAGAAAAAATATTACTCATACAAGGTCCAACTACAAAAGGTTACCCATCTGTAATGGATGACCCTGATCTAGGACCCATCTTTGAAGAGGCTGGGCCTGGAAATTGTGGAAACAGAGTCAGTGACTCACAGATCATAACAACTGCATCTATTTATACAACAAATCACAAAAAAAAGGTTTAATCAAATCGCTTAGCTATGCACCAAACAATTTTCAAATTTCCTCAACCCCAGACACTTCTAGAAAGAAGTCAACAAACAGGCCACACAAATACAAATAACAATCTACAATCTTTCACTCCAAATGACTTTGCATCAGCTAACTACCCCTACTTGAACCCTGTATACTGTCTTTCATACCTTATGAACATCACCAAGAAATACACTAAAGACCAAATTCAATCTCTAACCAACCATGGCTCTGCAGTATTTACCCATGGTTCATTAAACATTATGGTGACCTGCTATCCAGCTGCATGCTACCTACACACTCTTTCTCTCTTCACAACAAATATTCCTGGAAATATAGAAGAAGCATAATTATTCCCATTCTTAAATGTTAACAAACCCTCTAATTCATCTGAATTTCAGCTTATCTCACTGTTTCCCCACCTAGTGAAGCTGCTACAGCAAACTATATACAGCCAGTTCACAAGCTGCACTTATCAGTGCAAAATACTCTCCTCTTACAAGCAGGGTTTTATTAAATACAAAAAGTCCAAACTGACTCTATTCTGACTAATATCACCTCAATGGAGCACTTTTTTGTTGGCATCACCAAAGCCTTTGATTCAGTAAACCACACAAAGCTAATTAACTCCCTTGCACAGTCAGCCTTTGGTTCCCCCTGCCTTACAGTGGTTTTCAAGCTCCCTAGAAACACAGTAGAAACTATATTTAGAAATAGCAGCTTCTTTTCAGATACAAAAATAATTATAGGTTTTCCAGTACTCAATACTCCAGCATCTTTACTTGCAATTCTAGTACCTAATACTCCAGCATCTTTATTAATACCCTAACATCAGACCTGAAAGAGACCAGTCTCATCAGTTTTGGTGATTATATAGTCAGCAATAATTCATCTTTCAAACATAAAACTGTACCGTAGAAGGTAAAACACATGGACATATTTAACAGCCATGGTTACTAGATAAACAACTAAAAGTAAATGTGAAGGGAAATAAAAACTGAAATTCTATTCTTTGGAAGTCAACAGAAACTAAAATAAAACTACTGCCACTCACATTCCCAGTCTTTTTTAATAAGCAACCAAGAAAAAGGATATTATCTTTGAAATATCTTGGGGTCACTACTGACACAGATGTAAATATATCCCTTCATGTCAGTAATCTAAATCATAAAATTATTTCGACCATATACAGCTGCTTTAAATCTTTTATAAATTTACACCTGAAGGACAAAAGGCTATAGGCTAAAACATTCCTCAACCACAATTAGGTTATGCCTCTTTTGTATTAGCCTATGTACTTACATACAATACATTCAGACAAGTTCTTAAGCAAAAGAACAACTTGCTCCTGTAACATATACCCCCCAATAAATTAAATACATCACTAGCTAACGAATCTCCTCAACCAACATTATGTTCCACTCAGTTTTACTCTTGCCACAGTAACAAAGTTACATCTCTAGCACTTGCCCCCCTCCCCTTAGCTCCAGGGAGCAAGTAATCACTGCCCTCTCAAAGTCAAAAAAATACAGCCTCCATGGGACCTGATAACATCCCAGGCTGCATCCTACATGAACTCAGGTAAGAACTTCCAGCACCATTAGGCACCCTGTTCAAACAAAGCCTGAGTACCAGCTTCATCCCGTCCAAGTGGAGGACAGCCACTGTCATCCTTTTGCACAAAGGTGGAGCATCCACTGGTCCAGGAAATTATAGACCCATCAGCCTAACTGGCCTGATTTGCAAGGCCATGGAAAGGATTATTATGGACCTCATTAACAAGAACATTGGCAACCTCCAAACACTTGATCTCACAAAGTTTGGTTTCATCAAGGGGAGGTCATGCCTCTTAAATTTGGTTGACTACTTTGAGACAGTTACCAAAACCATGGACGAGGTGAAGATGGTGCACACCACCTACTTTGTCCTGGCCAAAGCCTTAGATACTATTCTCCACTAGGGTATACTAGATAAACTCTCTCGACTAGGCATCAATCCATATGTTACCAGATGGGTAGCAAACTGGCTCACTGCTAGAACCCACCTAGTCAAAATAGGGGATGCCGCCCCAAGCAGTAGACCTGTAATGAGTGGTGTACCCCAGGGATCAGTCCTGGGGCCCCTGTTGTTTGGGATATACTTTTCAGAGGTGCAGGCCAAAACCAGTGGGCTGTGGCTGACCAAGTTTGCAGGTGACTGCAAGTTGGGTGCTGTCATCAATTCCCCTAGTGATGTGGACATCCTCCCAGAGGGTTTCACCCAAACAAATGATTGGTGCTAGAATAATGGCCTCAAACTGAATGCCAAAAAATGCATCATCTTCCCCTTTGGGGAGAGTGACGTCACCACAAATTATCACATTAATAACAAGGTTCTAAGCACTTAATCAGTCGTGAGGGACTTGGGCACCCAGGTTGATAGCAAACTGGCTTTTGACCACCATACTGTCTCCATTGTACAGAAAGCTTTCTCCATGGCCCACCTCATTAGTAAGGGTATCTCATCCAGAGACAAGGAGGTCATGAAATCCCTGTATTCTTCCCATATAAGACCCATTATTGAGTACAATGCCCCTTTCTGCATGTACCTCAGAAAGCATATGCAACAGCTGGAGAAACTACAAAGGGTCCTCACCAGGAGAATCCAGGGCCTCAAATATCTACCCTACACAGATAAGCTAAAGGCTCTGCCCCTCTACGTAGTCTCATACAGACTCCTCAGAGGTGACCTCTGTCTGGCATACAAAAGCAATCTCAGACCCCACCTTGATGGGACTGCTACATATCTGCAAGTAAAGCTTCACTCAAGTAACCCGCACATGCAACCTCAGCCTGATCTGTGACATCAGTAGGACTTGCTGTGTCCTAGAGACTCCCCCTTCTATGGAATAAACTCTCTCACCATGTCAAGCAGAGTACCTCATTAACCCTTTTTAAGCACAACCTGGATAACTAGATGGGGAACAGAAAAATACATCACTGGGATTCCACCTGTGTCCCTGCTGGACAGGGGCATTGGGTGCTGACTTGTCAGAACATGGGTTAAGTTCTTGGCTACGCTTGTAAGGGCCTCAGGGCCAATAGCCTAGTAAGTTCCTATGAAAGCTTTCTAATGACTTTCATATGTATGTACCTATTTATATCTATGTAGGCATATACATTCATATTTATACAGGGCAGCGCAGTGGTGCAGTGGTTAATATTGTCACATCAAAGCAAGAGGTTCTCTGGTTTAATTCTTGGCTGATGTGCCTTCTGTGCAGAGTTTGCATGCCCTGCCTGCATTCCCATGGGTTTCCTCTGGGTACTCCGGTTTCCTCCCACAAAGACATGCATCTGGAGTATTTCTCCCTGGGTCTCCACTGAAAATAGGCTCTGTCCTAGTCGGACTTTCCCAGTCAACAAATGTTAAATAAATAAATACATATACCTGCAGAGACATAAATACATTTGTCTTTAATGTACTATTTTGATTTTAATTTCTGCTTAAAAATGTATCACCATTCAAGTGATTGAAATTTAACTATGTGGGGTGATGGCTTCTTTGCTCTTTAACACTATGCCAATATATATGCTGATGTACAAGTTGAAATGTAAATAATTACTATTCTATTTATCTGCTGTATTCCCAGGTGGTGGATGAAATGGGTTCATTTTGGATTAGTCTACCATCCAGATTAATAAACTTTAAACAAATAAATAAAACCTATGGCAAGTTACACCAGTCAGTTGTACGAGTTACCATATTAAGTGAATTATGAGATGTGTTTTATTTGCAGTACATGAAATTTATTTCTAACATGTTTCATGAGGGTATATTGAAAAAGAAGCAAAACTTATTTTTCTTCAGTTATTAGAAGAGGCCACAGAATGAGGACTTATATGTTTCTAGTTCATTTGCACAAAACAATGAGTGATTTTTGTGCTAATCTCAATCCTGATCATTTAGACAGCTATCCCGCAATCTGCTATATTTGTAGGGGGAGAGCCTGAATGTATGAACTTGTACACAAATGTAGTTACCAGCCAGCAGTAAAATAAATAACGTACTTTATACAGAACGAAAGTGAGAGACTGCTAGAATGAAGTTATTATGCAATTTGCTTCTTTAGTGTTGCCATAAGTGCCAATTACAGAATTAAAATGAGTGAACATTTTTTTTTATACATAGACTAAAACCATACTGTGAACTGATTTTAAAATGAAGGCATCTCAGTTGTGCAAGACTATACCTACAATGCAAATCTGATATCCTACCTATGAAATTATGAAGATGTTTCTGTCTGCTATGCTTGACAAGACTGGAGAGTAAAGCATGCTCTCACCCAAGATTTAATTAAATTTGATATGATATTGTAATAAAAGTTGAACAAAACTGCACTTACTAGTGTACTTACATCAAAGTGCTCGAAACATAAAAAAGTTGTGAAAATGCAACCAGGTAGTCAATAAAAGCTCTTTAGGGACAATATTACTTGATAAGTTAATATGTATGCAATAATGTCAACATTTGGTAGCACAATAAAATAACTAATACTATTGGTATGAAATAATAGATAAGAACTTATTCAGATTATTTCAGTAGTTTGACAATAATGAATATATTATCATGGCTTCTCAATTAAGTGCAGTGGGGAAAAAGAGCAACAATATAGAATGCTGAATAGTACAAGTCATAATAATAAACAAAATGTCCTCCAAATCTTCCTATTTGCTTCCTGTCCTCACCAAACTCCATATTAATGTGTACAATATAAGCAGCAATCCAGAGTAAAATATGTTACGTCAGTGATGTAAAAGGATTTAGTGTATTTTCTTGCTACATATAATTTAAGAAGACAATGTAATATCTAAAAATTCAGTTCCTGTTTTACTATGCTAATTGTAATGTTAAAGAATGTCCCGTAAGTTTTCTTGCTGTTAATACTGCTAAAAAAGCATTCATTCTCTGATACCTGTTTTAGCCTGTTTGGGGATGCTGGGGAACCAGAGCCATGATGGATGGATGACATGAAACAGTCTTGAAGGATTTTTAGTTCATTACAGAACATACAAACTCATGCCACACCCACATCTATTGGCAGTTTAGAAGATCACCAATCCAAACTAATGCTATGTCTTTGTGAGTGGAAACTAGAACCTCAGGTGAAAACCCAAGCATATGTGGCAGGTCATATATACACATAAAGCATCTCAGCTGCAAACTGAATGAGGTAACTAAGTATTTTAATGCAGCAAAGCTAAACTTCACAGAAATTCACTGCAAAAATAGTATGCAATTACTATAATTATCTAATTCATAGACCAACTAATCAGAAGAAGAAAGGAAAACACCTCGTGCTTTGTTACAATTTTCACTAAAATACTTGGTTTGTACAATTCAAGATGTAGTATTTACACCATGGATGCCACCTACAAAAAGGTTATTTACAATGTTTCCAATAAAAGTGCAAACAAAGCAGATATTCAAAGCTATTGCTGTTGTGCTATGATAATCTTCTTGCAAGTGCTATAGTGAACATGTATTAAAGATTCATTCTGTGAGAATTTCAGTATGACATCATTATTTAAAAAACTAATTTGCCTTGTGACTAAAAATAAATGAGACACTGATGACACCTGCTGCAGTAATGTAGAAATACTAAAAGTTATATTGTGCCACAGTTTAAAGTGGTTTATATCTGTCTCAGGTATGTCAGATAAGAGAATGTTTTACGTGGTACTGCATGTCACATAAAGTTGTAGAAGGACAGCTTGAAAATTACTTGAATAATATCACACTATACAGAACAATATATCACAGTAACCAACATATGTCTCTTACAGTATAGTCGGTGGCTGAGCTCCATACTATATTCTCATTTTTGCATTAAACTCAGCTTACTAGCCGTTAGAAGGGACAGATGTATAATTTCTTAGACTTTGCAGAATCAAACAAGTAATCACCTCAAGCCAGTATGATACACTGAATTTTATAAAATAAATAACTCCATTATCACTGAAAGTGCAAAAGTTGATGGGCAAAACAGATAGCCATGCTACAAAGACAGCACATATTACTTATAATTTTAGTTAGAACTATAGTTAAAGATTAAAAACATTATGCATGGCCACCATAGTCTTTAAATGTAACTAACATTGATATTAATAAGCTCATTCAGATGTTAAGATGTCATAAAATACATTAAAAATGCAGCATTTGCCCACTTGTGACATATAAAAAATGACAAAAGTTTGGGGGTTATATACAGAATTGTTTTAGCCCAATAATAAATGATATTGGCAATTGTCCAATGACAGCTTGCTTGAGAATGTATAGATGTAATTCAACTAGGTAAAACATCACACATGAAGGAATAATTGTAGTAAAGCTGAAAGCAGAAATTGTGTCACCATTGCTTGCCTACCTCATACCTTAAATGCAGTTCAACTGTCATTACACATACTAAATGAAAACAATCCATTGCAATATTCTTCCTGGAAAACAGTCCACTACAATGTTAGACACTGTGACTTGAGTCGTACTATATAACAGGGCTTCGTGCTTTGCATGCAGCACTGCAATAGATGTGGCATGAATAACTAATAAAATCTCCTCAGCCATTGGCTTACCTCTCAACTGTACAGATTTTCGTACAATGTCCAGATTTTTCCCTCATATTTTTGGCCTGTTTCTCATAAAATTGTGTTTTTCTTGCAAATCTGTGGCAAATCATTGAGGACTAAAGTCAGAAAATAATGGCACACATTTGAGTTTCAGATTTCCTGGCAGAATCACTCTTTAATTAACTTGAGTTTAGCCACAGACTTTGTCCCTCAGGTTTGCTCCACAGCCGTGATGATGTCTCTTCATAAGAGTGGTCTAAACACTGACCCATGGAATTATAGGCCCATCATCCTAACAAGTCTGATTTGCAAAGCCATGGAACATATTATACCTGACTTAATAAATGATGATATTAAAAATATTATCAAGTTAGACTTGCAGCAGTTTGGCTTTGTTAATTCTGTCTAATGAATCTGGTTAAATTCTTTGAAATCATGACACAGGCTGTTGAAACTGGTCTTGCTCTCCACACAGCATACCTTGACCTGGCCAAGATGTTTGGCATCATCACCGATGCTAGCATAGTTAGTAAGTTTACTGCATAACAAATAGGCCTTATGTGGTACGACAGATAGCAAATTGGTTAAAGAACCAAACCACATTGTGCAGGTATCCAGTACCTCATCAGAGAGTATGGAGGTGACCTGTGGTGTCACACAGGGCTCAGTACTCAGTACTGGGACAACTTTTGTTCAGCATTTACTTGTCCAATCTCCAGACTATGAACCAAGACTTCTGGCTAAACAAATTTGCAAACAATTAAATTCTAAAATGTGCAATACTGTCACATTTGGTAAATTACCCTTCCTCCCTGACATTCACCAGAGACAATATCCCATGCCACTGGTGTTTGAGAACTAGAAACATAGGTTAGTAATTCCCTCTCCTTTAATCAGCATAGAATGACTAGTCAGAAAGTTCTTTTACTTAACACAGATAATTGGTAAAGGAATATCATCCAGATCTAAAGAGGTCACCATCCTCTTATATGCAGCATTGATTAGGTTACTTATCAAATACAATGCCCCCTTTTGAGATGTACTTCACTAGAAAAATCAAGCGACTGCATAGACCCAAAGTTTTCTAACTAAGAAGATCACTGGCGTAAAAATTCTAAGCCACCAGAAAAGACTGGAAGCATTCTTCCTTTTTTCCAATATCTTAAAGACTCATTAAAGGAAATCTATGCCTTGTCTTCCATGCTATTAGGGACCCAGTGGCCCTGGACCACAATCAAGTAGTCCCACAAATACCAAAGCCAGGGATCTATATCTTCACCAGCAAATAAAACATGATTGGAAGATAGGCTCATTAAGTCAGTGCATTCTCTCCTCTGGAATAGACTCCATCTGTAATTTAAGCAGTTTGATATATTATCTTCCTTCATGCAAGAATTAGATGAGCATTCACAAATTCACACCTGCATTGACTGGCCTTATCTAAGGGTGGGTACTGCCAAGGTATAAATCGTCATAAGACTCAGTTGCCTTCCTATAGATGATGTTTCAAGTATTAATAACACATTAATTACATGACAAAGTACAGAGCTTCTAATGAGGTATCTTAACTTACCATTTAAGAGGTAAATCAAGATGACCACACCCTGATCTATACATTTTATAGGGAAACAAAAAAGATAGTTTTATTTATTTATTTATTTATTTTCATTTGTTAACCAAGATTGTCCAACTGACTGTCAAGGCCAAGGAGATAAGCACCATTTGCATACTCTAATGACAAATATTTCTAAAAAATGAAATTCATAACACTAAGTATATAGAAAAACATATGGATACAGTAACTATAAGATTGGAAATTACAATTACATAAATGTAAAACTGGTTTAACACTCAGCACTTGCAGAAATTAACATGTTAACATTTGTAGAGCACAGATTTGCTGAAAATGATGTGTAGGTGCAAGTACTGATATTATTGAAAGCCCCAACTGAAAGCCCTGTCACTATACTTGATACCCTACAGACTGCTAAGAGGAGACCACCATCTGGCATACAAGCCACCCTCTGTGCCATTACTGATGGATTTACTGCACATCAGCATGTCAAATTACATCCGAAATACTTGGCCTAAGGATTTAAACCTCTTCTGCAATATCAACAGAATGGTTTGGAGGGGCAGCTATAGCTTGCAGAGGGCACTGCTGCTGTGGAACAGACTCCCCATCCACATAAAACAAAGTTCATCCATATCCATTTTCAAGCACGACTTAGATTTATGGATGGGAAACAGAAAATGTACCCTGGGACTGCCCCCTGTACTAGTAATGGACAGAAGCAGTTCCTAAATGCTTCATCCCATGCATGGGTCCCCTCAGATTATTTATTGTATGATCCCAGGTATTCTTGTCAGGGGTAATATACAATTATCAATCATGGGATAGATAAGGCCAATCTATAACCAAATGGGATAGGTTAGCTGAAGCAAAAAAGGCAAATTAACTAGTCTTAAAATGGCCCACAAGGGCAGCTAGCCTTCTTTTTACCTATCAACCTACGAACCTACATGCAGCTAAGCAAAGCATTATATAAAGTAATGGCAAGAAAAAAGTGACAAGATTAAAAGATAAACAAATAGATAAAATTACTTATCAAGTTGTGAAGCCAGGTTAAAGGAAGCAATTATGATCATCCCAGGCTGAATGCAACATGCAACAATGCATTCCTTTGCTTTTACATTTGCTTTTCTCTTCATTTCATGTTTATCTACAGTGTGTGTTCTCACTGGAGAAATAAACCATTTTGGTTGCCCAGGTGTCAAAACTATCTAGAGTGTATGTTCCCCTGATAAAAAGGTAGTCTTTATTTGTCCAGATGTCGAAGGACAGGAAAATATGGTCACAAGATACAATAGCACCAAACTAGAGCAGTGGAATGTAATGGCTATGAGAACATTAAGGCACCAACGGAAAACAGATGTGTTTTGACAAACCTTGGTGACTGTTATGCTGAGCAAAAGAATAGGTTTACACCTTGTTTCCCAATGATGTTATGGGAATATGTTGTATAGCATTTGAAAAAGACTGAGGAGGATTCTTGGCTTGTCTGTGTCTGTCTTGAACGTGGAGCCGTCGGTGAGTATTATCCATTTTAAAGATAGTATTCTTGTAGCAAGCTAGCCAAAAAAAGCTTATATATCTAGAGTTTACTATTTTTGTCTATGCATTCTATATTTATTGCCTTTTATTTTGATATTCTTTGTGTGTCAACCTATATTTTGCACTGCATTTACACAGTTTTCTTTGATCACTTTATATTTTAATTTATGTGCATCCATATGTAGTTTATATACATTTGTTTGTTCACAGCAAATACATTTAAATTGTTGATTAAAGTTGTATATTCACATGAATCTACTTGAGTGGAAATTGATCATGAAGCAGTATTCAGTGTTTGTAAGTAGGTCCAGCATTAAGTGAAACATCAGTTATGAGTGTTTCTGAGCAGAAAAGAGACTAGACCTGAGAGAAACTTTTGAACCTGTTCATTACATATTTTCCTACTAAGAACTTCATAATGAGCTGCTGTAAGGAAAGACACCAAAAACCTACATTCTTCTAACAGCTGTAAGACAAGGCATTTCCCATTAATGTCATAAAGTTTACGACAAGCTTTGTAAATAGTATGCTGGGGGGAAATATTCTAAATCTGCTACTATCAACTCAGGGAACGATTAGAAAAAGGCACTGATTATGTTCTGTTTTCTCTTCACTAATAGTTTTTTTCTAAGGAATCGTCATTCTGATTCTGTGTGACACAGTGGCCCAGCAAGTAGTATTGTTGCCTCAAAACAAGAGGTTCTCCTGTTCGATTCCCAGCTGGAGTGCCTTCTGTGTGGAGTCTACATGTCCTCCCTGTGTTCTTGTGGGTTTTTGCTGAGTGGTCTGGTTTCCTCCCATATTCCAAAGATATGCAGGAGGTGGATTGGACACACTAAATTAGCCACAGGTATAAGTGTGGATGTGAGTGTGTGGTTTGGAAGATCAGCTGCAGCAGGGCTAGTCACCCAGTGGTGAGAATATTGGCTCTGGATGACTGACACTGTTGAAGTGACAATCTGACACCATGTGCAAAAATGAGAGAAAAGGGTTGCAGGTGGATGGACTGCACTGTTTTCTTTATTATTCAAGTAAAGTTCATTTATTTACCTTTAAGCTCCTGTGGTTAGTATTTATTTATTATAAGCGTATTCATGCACTGTTGTTTATCTAAAAATGGTAACTATTATTTACACTGTTGGGTGGCATTCTATGTGGCACATGCCTGCAAGACTACTTCAGTCAACTACCAGTCAAAGAGAGATTATTTGGCTTTATTTAAGAGCAGACAAGTAACTGAAAATCTCTGACTTCTTCAAAGTGGTGGCAGGAGTATCAAGCCAGAAAAAAACTGAGGGAAATTTGAGAAATCCTACAGACTTTCCTAGGATGTGAGTGTGTGTGTGTGTGTGTGTGTGTGTGTGTGTGTGTGTGTGTGTGTGTGTGTGTGTGTGTGTGTGTGTGTGTGTGCGTGTGTGCGTGTGTGCATATGTGCGTATGTGTGTATGTGTGTGTGTGTGTGTGTGTGTGTCTGTTTGTCTGTGTGTAAAAATAAGTTTTTGTGTAAAAGGCATTTACCATGGATAAAGGGGGTGCCAAAAGACATTGGTTCACAGTAAGAGTGGTGAGGCAGTGCTGAAACTGCTAAACCCAAAGACTCACCTCTGTAAGTAAACAGTATGCAATTCAGTTTGTGTGTGGAGGTTGAAAGCCTATATCCATGTCAGCAGTACATATTCTCTTTAAGCTATTATAACCATGTCGTACATTGTAGATTTATCATTAAACAGACTTCTGTGCACTTTCTTGTCATTGCTTCACCCTTTGAAGGCAGTGGTTTCAGCTCATCTTCAGATTCGCTTGGTAGTTGTGGGATTCATACCCCATTGGTGCCAGCCCACTTCCACACCAGTCATCATACAATAGCTGCTGCTAACACATCAGTAACTGCTATGCATGTAGGGTCAAAATTATTGGGGATGCTAAGTCACCATCATTCATTAACATCAAACTTGTAAGCCTCCTGAATGTAATGCTTTTATACGTCTTAGGTGTGCTTCATTATTTCACAGTGTCTAATGAAATACACACAGGTTCCTTAAATATCAGTACTCTTTCCTTTCCTAGGTGTTTATTAACAGACTTCCCACAGATCTGCCTACTCCTTCCAATAAGCTTATATGTTGATGACATAGTTATTTATAGATCAGAGTCCTCGTCTGTGGCAGTTTGAAGACATGTCCACCTTAACTCCAGGCTTAATCCCGTGTATCTTATTCTTAACTAAAAACCAAGGCACATTACTTAGAGCCAAGCAAAAGTTAGTCTTTACTCCTAAAAAATGTGAAATCCAACCCAGTGCTTCCAGTATTATCAGCATGATCTTTGTGTATTGAGGGATATGGTCTGAACAAACTTTAAACTTACTTTACATAGAGATGGCAAAAGAAAAAATAAACCAGTTTGTCTTCTGGGCCTGGAAAATTTCTCCTTTCATGACTCCAGAAGGTAGAGCAGTTTTTGGAAAAGAAATACTACTACCACAATTTGAAAATGGATTATTCCTCTTTCCTGTTGCAACACAGCAAATATGATATTCCCTACAGATACTTTTTAACAAGATATGTTGGTCGACAACTCAGTGGCTCCTTGCTACACATGCAGCTACCTTGTTTTATCAAAAGTCAACTGACTTTCTGTTCAGCAGAATGCTGATTTCCTACTGAGCTTTATTCTTCATAAACTGATTAAATTACAAACATTTCCTTTTTCCAAAGGCAGACTTTCTATTCGGCACCCACAAGGTAATATTAGATCACTCCCTCCAAACTTTTCATCCTTTAGGGCTCCTCATAATAAACCAGCAATCATGCTTTTTCTTTTGTTTTGTTTTGTTTTTGTCCTAGCCACCAGACTCTGGGAATCACTCTCTGCCTACCAGAAAACTAATGATTCCTATCCTATTTTTTAAGACTCTTAAAATGCATGTCTTAAAAACTGCAAACTGCCAAATGTTTCTCCAAATCTCCTAAAAGAAGGTATCACTTTCATGAATAAAACTGCAAATGCTTTTCATGTATCCTTTTTCTCCCGATCTTACCATATCTGACATTGTAACCCTGTGCATTTCACATTTGATACTTTCTAACCTACTTTTGTACTGCTCTTTCTCATGTCTTATTTTGCATATATTGTTTATACTAAATTTCCAATATTTTATGTTGATATAGTTTCTGTTCTGAAATTTCTCTGATATTATTTTATTGTTTTGTTACATACGTCTTCTATATATAACCCAGACTGAGTCAGAGAAAATCCATATGGTCAGTATTCTACCCCAGTTAAAAAATACAAGTGAATAAATAAAAAAAATAAAGAGCTGCTACAAGTCTGAGGAGAACTAAGTCTTTTATAAGAGCAGTGGTAAAGTGTACGACACACTGTTACTAGACTATCATACCTACATATGTTCTTATATAGTACAAAGAATAAACAGATTTACATAATTAATCCCTCTGTTCAACTCATCGTCTCAATTATAGTTTTCAGTGCATATCTGGAATGATATGCCTGCGATGTGTTGCATCATAGGATCCTGCCACTTTCCAAGTGCAGTATAAAGCATTTAGCATCGCCTCATGCCTCACAATGAAGCAGATACAGCACACCATGCCATGTCTTGTTTTTTAAATATCCACCTCGAATAAGACCCAGCTATATATTTTCCTAGAAAGACTGTGTAAGACCTATGGGGCCAGGGTCTGTTTTTGTTGATGCTGCATTACATAATAATTATTGTGTGGTGTTTTTACTCAGTTTATGATGCTCATTTTATATTCAATGTTGAATTATGCTTGTGGCACCATGAAGCACATCGGTAGCTGACAGTGGCGAAATTATCTGTTCATATAAAGATTTACAGTTGTTGCTCTAGGACTGCATATTTTAGTTGCCCAGAACTCAGGGAAAGATACTGACCTTGCTGCAGTCAGTTTTATTCATTCAAACTATAGCAGTTTTTCTCCTTCCAATTCTTCAAATACAGTTTGCCTAAAAAATAACCACTGATGAGTAAATACTTAAAGCTATATTTCTAATAATGGTCAAAGCTGCCAAATCCCAATATGGGGGGGGGGGGGTGACACCATTTGATCCCCTGCTTTTAACATAACATCTTGGGATCACTGTACTTAAGTATAAAGATAAATCCCTCCTTGCGGTGACTTAATGGAGGATGTTTGATAAAAGCAAACCACACAAGCATTTTTTGACTAATTGACCCTTTCTTGTATTTAGTGGCAGTTAATTCTAGTCTTCGTTCTGACCATGCAGTGCTTTTTTTGGCTGAGCACCCCCCCCCCCCATCTTAAACTGTACTGAACTGTTAATTAGTGAAATTAACTTGTCCATTCATACTCTTTTTCAGTCACAACCTGGGTCAACAGGGTAAAGCCACTGTAGATATAGATTGATAGGTACATGCAAACATGCATGCATGAATACATACATAAAGAGAGGGCCAGATAGTTTAGAGTATGTAAATCAAACAGCAAGTTTTAGGCATGGGTTTGTAACTGACGTCTGGAGAAAACCTAAGAAATCACTCAGCAACATTTTCCACTGAGCCTTTGTGTTATCTGTTTTCCCTTTGCATCCCATCTTTCAAAGATATGCCATTTGGGTGATCATTTACTCTATTAAACAAGCCCCCTTACTATTATTATTACTATTATTATTATTGTTATTATTATTATTACTATTATTATTACCATTGTTATTACTATTATTATTATTATTATTACTATTATTATTACTATTATTATTACTATTATTATTATTACTATTATTATTATTACTATTATTGCTATTGTTACTATTATTATTACTATTGTTATTACTATCATTATTATTATTATTACTATTATTATTATTACTATTATTATTATTGTTACTATTATTGTTACTATTGTTATTACTATTATTATTATTACTATTATTACTATTATTATTATTACTACTACTAATACTACTACTACTATGGAAACCTTCTGCTTGTGTGTCCCTTGTAATGAAGCATTTGGCTCAATAGGACTGACGTGAATGGAAAAAATGGATTAAATTAAATAAATAAATGTGCCATGTTGCTTCCCTCCATGTTGTTTTGGTAAGCTTAAGTATTTCATTATTAACATAGTGCAGCTGATTTGAGTTCTGAATTTTAAATTGATCAAGTCAGCCATTACCACTTAATTTTCATAGCATTCACAAATGCATATTTTTTATGTAGAAAACAGCATCAGACTTGCATTTACCCAACAATACAGTTATTAATCACTCAGCTCCTAACAGCAGTTGCAGCCTGCAACTGTTGTTTCATTTTCTGAACAAATTTCTGTACTAATATATTAAAAGAAACCATTCATAACATTAACAGAAGAAAGACATTGTACAGGAAAAGAGTTGGAATGACCCACAATGCATTTTCAAAATACATAAAGGAAGAAGGGATCCAGTACCTTTAAAAAAAAGGTGTTAGGAAAAAGAAGTCTGAGATGAGGTAAAGTGTAGTCATCATGGGCATCTAGATGCTCATGCCTGTATGCACTGATTTGCAGTCACCACTAAGTATCTCCTCACCCCAGCCATGTATTCCACTCAGTGTTAATCCAAAGCATACTATCCATCTTTTAGAGAATGGGCTTACTGTACATCAGTGCCCTGATTGGAGGAAGAGCATTCTCCAGCAGTGTATTAATGTACAAGTAATGCCTGTTGAAAAACATGTCCGCCGCTTCACGGCAGCATATCAAAACGCCGTGGAGCTTGGACTGAGAAAACACAGTGCCACCATTATTGCATGCTCACTAAACAGCTCTTCTGCTGTTTAGTGAGTGTAAAATAAACTAAAAGTAAAATTAAAAAAACTGTGTGAATGTGTGTGAAAGTGTATGTATGTGTGAGTGTGTGTGAGAGAGAGAGATCATTTGAGCTACCATTTTATGCTCTCTAAGCAGCAGTTTTGCTGTTTAGCAAGTGTAAAATAAAATAAAAGTGCAAATATGTCAGTGTGTGAAAGTGTATGCCTGTATGAGTGTGAGTGAGAGACTGGTTAAGCTAGTATTTTACACTGGCTAAGCAGAACTTCTGCTGTTTAGCGAATGTAAAATAAAAAGCGTGTGTGTGTGTGTGTGTGTGTGTGTGTGTGTGTGTGTGTGTGTGTGTGTGTGTGTGTGTGTGTGTGTGTGTGTGAGAGAGAGAGAGAGAGAGAGAGAGAGAGAGACAGAGAAAAAAAGAGAGAGTATATGCATAGATAATTGTGTGCGTGTGTTTATGCTGCTGTCTGCATGTGTGAGTGAATGGGGCAAGAAAGCAGAAGAGAGAGAAAGAGAGAGAGAGACAGTGTGTGTGTGTGTGTGTGTGTGTGTGTGTGTGTGTGTGTGTGTGTGTGTGTGTGTGTGTGTGTGTTTGTCTGTGTAGAACAAGCTTGTATTTCTGTAAGTTTTATTTATTGACATCTTAATAGAAAGGTGCACAGAGGCATTGGGATGTTGATATTAGATTCAAAGATTCAAAGAAAACTTTATAGTCATTTATTAAACACAAGTGTAACCTAAACGAAATTTCGGGTATCAACTTATCATCAGAGTACAGAGGCAACTTAAGTATAAAATGAATAAGACATGATGTATACACAACTATTCTAATGACTAATACACATAAAAAAATACTCCTTATATCCTATTTCTAGTCGGGTAAAAACTACCCATGTACATAAACCTAAACATATGAAGAAATAATACTGTACACAGAAAAAGAGAATAAAAAGCAGTTCATTAATATTCAGATAAGGAATTATCCCAACTGCACTTTTAAGAGAAATATATTGCACTTCTGTAAGAATATATTAACTACAGTGAATTAAATAATATATCACATTCAGTAAAATATTACTAGTGAGCTCATGTTTGGAGGTAGGAGACGTCCAAGTTGATGTCAGATTTTATGATCCTTATTACTGTTGGATAGAAGCTGTTCAAGAGCCTGGAGGTCCTACAGCAGATGCTGCTGTACCTCTTGCCAGATGAAAGTCAAGCAAACCAGCCAAATGCTAGATGTGATGAGACTCAAAGTATTTTGTATGCCCTCCTAATGCTTCTCGTCGTAAAAAGTTCTTGCATTATTTGTGCCTATTATCTTCTCCTCAACCCTCACCTCTCTTTGAAACTTCTTCCTCTCCGCCATAGTACTGTTTCCATACCACACGTTGCAGGTGAGAATACTTTCAATAGCTCCTTTACAAAAAGTGGATAGAGCATTCAGAGGAATCTTTGCTCTTTTGAGCCTTCTCAGGAAGTGCAGGCATTGGTGAGCTTTTATAATTATCTAGCCTGTGTTCACAAACCAAAAAGGTCTTCTGAGAAGTGTACCGCCAGTAACTTTGTAGATTGAACTCTCTCTACCACCTCATTGTTGATCTCAAGTGGTGAGTGAATGGCTGGCCTTTTTCTGAAGTCAATGATAATTTCTTTAGTTTGTTGACATTCAAATCCAAATGGTTATTTTCGCACCATTTGATCAGACAGATGACTTTGCTCTTGTATTTCCCCTTATCATCATCCCTTATGATACCCAGTACAGTAGTATCATCTGCAAATTTGATGATATGGTTATTGTGAAATTTCTCAGAGCAGTTGTGGGTAAAGATGGTGAATAGCAGAGGAGTAAGTACACACCCTTGAGGCACACCAGTGCTAAGTGTAATGATACTTGATGTGTTATTACCAGCCCGTGTCTTCTGTGGTCTTCCAATCAAGAAGTCAAAGATCCAGTTGCAGAGGCTCTTGTTGATGCCAAGATTAATTAATTTGACTATGAGTTGCATCAGAACCAGTGTGTTGAATGCCAAGCTAAAGTTAATGAACAACAGCCTGACATAGTTGTTCCTCTCTTCAAGATGTCCCAGAGAGAGGTGCAGGGCCACCAAAATGGCATCCGCAGTGGATCTGTTTGGCCGATAGGCAAACTGTAGAGTGTTGAAGGTCGGTGGCAGAGATTCTGACAGATGCTTTTTTACTATCCTTTTGAAGAATTTAATGATGCTTGAGGTTAGTGACACCAGTCTGTAGTCATTTAAGCAAGTTGTATTGTTTTTTTTTGGGCAAGGCAATTATATTAGATACCTTGAAGCATGTTGTCACTCTTTCAAGAACCAGGGAGGTATTAAAAATATCTTGAAGGGTTAGGTACAGTTGGTCTGCGCATTCTCTTAATACTTTGTCCAGAATGTTATCAGGGCCTGCAGCCTTTCTGAGGTTCACTTTCTTAAGTTGGTTTCTCACTTCTCCAGGGTTAAGTTTGAGCACTGGCTCATTCTGACCAACCAGTGGGTAGCTTTGTAGCCTCCAGATTGTTCTTCTCCTCAAATCTGCCATAGAATGAGTTCAGTCTGGCCAGAAATTCCGTGCTGTCATCATATCAAACTGACTTGGTCCTGTAGTCAGTTTGCTGCTGAATGCCTTCCCAGAGGCTCCTGGTATCCCTCAAGTCCTCAAAGGAATTTTGTACCTTTCTTCCATACTGCCTCTTGGCTTCTTTGATGCCCCTTTTTAGGTTAGCCATTGCTTCACTTAGACCTACCGTGTCCTTGGCCCTGAATGCCTCATTCCTTGCCCTCAGAAGCTTATACGCTCCGCTGGTTAGCCAAGGTTTTTGATTGGCTCTGATAGTAATCTTCTTGGTTGTAGATATGCCCACCACACATTTTGAAATATATGCCATTGTAGTGTCTGCGTATTCATCTATGTTCACATGCTGATTGAAAGTGGCTGCTTCTCTCGCCCAGCAGGTATTATCAAAACAGTCCCTGAGACTTTCCATTGCCCCTTCATTCCAGACCCTGATCAGTTTCTCAGTAGGTTTTTCTCTGATCATCAGGTATTAATCTTATTGAAATATGATCAGAGCTACCAAAGTTTGGCTGTTGCACTTCTTTGTATGCTCCCTTTACGTTGGTGTAAACCTTGTCAAGGGTATTTGCTCCCCTAGTAGGAAAATCCACAAATTGATTTGGGGAAGCACCTCTCTGATCTCCGCTTTATTAAAGTCCCCAGCTATCACATATGCACAGTCAGGATTTTTACTTTGTAGCTCACATGTGGAATTGTCCAGTATACTCAGTGCCTCTGAGGTATTAGCACTAGGTGGTATATACACAGCTGTTACATAGACTCCATTAAACTCTCTAAGTACATAGAGAGGTCTGCATTTCACTGTCAAGATTTCTACATTTTTGGAGCATTGTACTTGTATAATTTCACAGTTCATACACCAATTTTCACTTACATAGATGCACAACCCACCTCCCTTAGCTTTTCCACACAGAGTTTGGTTTCTATCAGCTCTAAACAAAGCAAAACCATCTAAGTTCACAGCACTGTCATTGATTTGGTTATGCAGCCAAGTTTCTGTAAATATTAGTAGATGGGTATTTCTCACCTTGTTTGTAGTGGAGATCTCAAGTCTAAGAAAGTCCATTTTGCTGTCAGTTGAGCACATGTTGGCTAACAGAATTGAAGGTAATACAGGCCTGTGAAGTTTGTTTTCAACTTGGAAGCAATTCCAGCACTCAGCCTCTTTTTCTGATTCTATCACATCTCTTCCTTTTAGCCCTCATCCGGATTGATCCAGATCCTTCTGCTGATTGATTCAGGTACTTTACAGCTTGTTTGGATAAAATGCAAAGTTCCAGTAGTTCTGTGAATGAAGTAGGCCCCAAACATTCCTCAGACAGCAGGGATTCCAGCCAGTTTGTCTACACTGCAAAATGTTTGACTTCCAGTAACTTTCTTCTGCTGTAAGTTATTGTATCCACTTTAAAAGTCTGGAAAATGATTTTCTCCATTTTTTGTGAGAAAAAGAAGACAGATTAAGCATTCCGCTGTGATGAGCTGACACAGCCACAGCCTCCCTGGGTACTGCATTACATTTATAGGATGAGTAACATATTTTCTCTGTTGATGAGATGGGCACAGGAATGAGTTTGTATCTTATAGTTGGATGTTCCTTGAAACATAGCAGACAATATTAATGGTCATATCATGTTAGCAGATTACATCCAAGGGTTGTATTATGTTAGTAGATTACACCCAGGGGGTATATTATGTTAGTAAATTATACCCAAGGGTCATATTATGTTAGCAGATTACATCCAAGGGTCATATTAAGTTAGTAGATTACACCTAAGGGTTATATTATGTTAGTAGGTTACACCCAAGGGTCATATTATGTTATCAGATTACACCCAAGGGTTATATTATGATAGTAAATTACACCCAAGGATCATATTATGTTAGCAGATTACATCCAAGGATCATATTATATTAGTAGATTACACCCAAGGGTTATATTATGTTAGTATATTACACCCAAGGGTTAGATTATGTTAGTAGATTACACCCCTTGTTGCAATGGTGTGAAGAAATGTTTTGGTGAAAATTGTATGATATATGAGTTAATGTGGGTATTTATTTTAAATGATCTGCTTGGAAGTGACTGAGTGAAACATATATGCATCCAGCATTTAGAATATAATTTCATAACAGGGCATGTATACTTTTTTCTGTAAAATGGATATTAGAAGTGCGGTACTTTAGGTCAATGGCTGATTCCTGTAGCACTGTATTATCCTTTTAAGAGGTGTTCAACATGAAATCTTTTCTGACTATTCTAGCTTCATACAGACAAGGCAATTAATTATTATTGCTATGTAAAGCTCTGAATATATAATAAGGAGAAAGATGATGACTACCGCATTTTTGATGTGCTGAATGCATAGATTATTAGAACTTGTTAATTATCAAAAATCGCAAGGTGATCAGAAGTACGGTGTGTGGAAACTGAGCTTAAAGCATCACTGTGGAATTGATTGTTATGAATGAGATTACACTCCAAACACAGGAAAGCACAAGCTTGTTAAGTGTCTTTTGATGGCAGAAAAGTGCTTAACAAGGTTTTGTTAAGCACCTCCAAGTGCTGTTAAGATCAGGTCTCCCAGTAGAGATTAACACTGGACAGCACCAGCTGGCAAAGAACAGCGGCAGAAGGTAAAACATGTTAGATACTTCACTCTGCCATACTTCTAAACAAAAAGTATGACAGAAAGCAGTATATAACGGTTTTTAAGCTGTTTCTTCTTCATAGGGATACTTTGTTTCTGCCCACTGTCTGTTTGGTAGTGATAAGTGCTTTAATGTAAAACGCTTCGCACTCCTACAATTTTTTCTGTAACTGATAGTGCATGGAGCAGATAAACTTGCATACACTAGACAAAATTATGATTGGGTCTCAGCATTCATAACCCTTATTATGTGTTCCTAAAAGGGGATGCCACAATTCATCTCTTCAGCTTCACTCTCAAAGAGAATTTCTTGCCATGTGTGTGTCTCAAACACATATGTTGGTTATGATTGGAGACCCATTCATAATCCTCTATATTAGTGACAAGTTGAAATACACATGAATAAAATAAATCACATTAGTTAGTCAGTCAGTCAGTCAGTCAGTTTTCTGGAGGTTACGCCAGTCAAAAATATTTATTCTGTTTATTTTTAAATTAGACTGAATGTGAGAATAGAATGCATGGGTATGCATTTCCTTGTCTTGTTGCAAAGAATTTTCTTTCAAACAAAAAAAAAGAGAAAGGGAGCACAGGCAAAACCTGCACTTAGCTCATTAAATAGTTATATCCTCACGTTCAGACAAATGTTCATACCTCTAGAACCATGAATGTAAACATCAAACTGATGAGCACAAACAAGTCTAGATCTTAAAATGGATTTCATAAGTCTCAATAAACACAGTATTTTTTTTAAACAGCTTACATAGCTCAATAGCAACTCGAGATGCACATAGTGTTACTAGCATATTGCTGTCTGGCTATCAGCATTCATATGAGGCTAAGCAGTTCTTTGTTGCTTGATTGTTAAGACATTCAGAGAAGCATATAAATTATTGCAAAATAAATAAACAGTAAATTAACATAATTCAATATCATCAGTCAATATCCCTTTAGCTGCACTAAGCAAATATCATTGCAGTTTTGTTTCCTGTAATGTAAGATTTAAGTTGAAAATATATTGTATATTGCATGGTTTTGGAATTATTAATGGTATTAAGGCATTTTCTGGCTGAAGCTGTTTGGGAAGGGATTTGGAAAGGTAGTGTTCCATATGTCCAGCATTGTGTTTTAAGCAGAGATTATAAATATGAAGAACAAGTGTGGTAAGAAAGTCTTTGCAGAGTGGTATAAACCAATGGAATAGGTTATATGCACCAGGGAGTGCATGAAGGGGTATGTTTTCTAGTAGGGGTCAATGTCTTTGTGAGGAACTTTCTTAAAACAGAACAGATGGATAAAAATGGGGGGGTTGGGTGAGTTGAGGGGACAGGTACAGGTTGCAGTACAAGGGAGTTGGTAAAATTATTCAAATGACATTTACTTCTGTAGAGACTGTGCATATTTATGGATGTTGGTGGATTGTAAGTTTGAGTAGACTTTTATTGATTGAACGTTCTGAATTGGGCAGTTTTGTCAATATTGGCTCATACATTTGTTTCATTCCTTACTGGAAAAATCTTCACACTGACACCACCACGTAAACCAACAAAAAAACACTCTTGGTGTTCCTTACAGTTCCCAACAGTTCACTCTGTATATCCATTCAACTAAATCTACAAAATGCGTGTATTCTCAAAGGCCCATTCACAATTGAAGATTAAAAATGCACTTTAATGAGCAAAAAAGTTTTATAAATTAAAAATATATATATGTATGTATGTGTATGTATATATATATATATATATATATATATATATATATATATATATATATATATATATATATATATACATACACAATAAGCGCTTTCATCTCAATAGTCTGAAACTTCATCAGATACTAATACTTCACAGGAAGTTTTATAGCAAAGAACAATCACGTGACCACCTTCTGCAATGACATCACTTCCCCCAGACACACACCCTCAGCACTTGGCGTTCCCAGGTGGTACCCATCCAAGTACTAACCAAGGCCAGCCCTGATTAGCTTAAAAAAAAACTCCATTTCATATAATGTGATATATAATGTGAACTAGCATTTGTCAGATATTTTGACACCTATAAAATACATATAACCCACACAAAAAATATATAATTGAATTAATTTAAGATAAATAAATACAAATTTCAAAAACTTAAATGCATGTTGAGAAATTCCAACAATAATATAATGTAGTATAATAACAAACCACCAAACAATAACAAAGAGACAGTTTTTATGAGGTTGAAGCAAAAAGAAAATCTTCAGATATAAATAAAATATTTTTAAATATTTTAAAATATTAAAAACTTCCTAGAAAAAGACCCACTCATGGCTTAAGCATTATGCTGGGTATCATGCACCCGAGCTTGTCTATGGGGTAAACATTTACATGCTCCCTCCCCTGAGACTGATGAGAGAGGGTCTCTCTTGCCCATTGATGACAACCGTAAAGACACAGAGGACATGTCTAACTTCCTGTCCTTAGTCACTTTGCAAATTGGTACACCACAGGGACTGAGAAGCATCAATGAGCAATCTGATGAACTGTCTGGCTACAGCAGAGTCACCAGTCAGTGGCTGAGGCAGTGAAGGAGCTGGCCTGATATACAAAGGCTCCCTAAAGAAGTGGGAGAATGGTAACCAGCCAAACCAAGATGCCTGAAAAATGGGTAGCAGAGCTTGTGATAGTCCGCAAACCTGACAGAAAAATAAAGATTATGAGGTAAACAAAAAACTGACAACCCCCAAAAGCACAATATTCTGCCCCTAAAACTCTTAACATTACATGAAATTGTAGAAATTAAAAAGAAGAAAATAGTTTTTTATACAGTTCTGTCACACTAGCATACATTGAGTAACCCTCCACTGCAGCTCATGACAGTCCATAAAAAAACTTTTCTAGCATTAAATACATTTCATTTTTTCACAGAAAAGATACAGTTTTACTCATAAAATGAAGACGTGGAAGGTCCTCCCCCCCAGTAGGGTAATTATCTGCCCAGTCTTCAATGCTTGCTAGCTTACCATCAGTTCCCAGAAATTGGCAGAGGGAGCGCACTTCCACGGCAAGAAAGCTCTTACATTTTTGACACCCAAACTGTCTTTTTATGCCCCTCTGCTCAAGCCCCTGGAAGTTTGGGCCTATGAAAGGTTCCATGATGCTTTTAAAGCTCTCCAATAGTCATATCCTGGGCAGGATATAACCCAAACAGCTTGGACTACTGCAACAGTGATCTAATGTCGAACATTCACATTATTCCATCATTCTTTACATGCAAAGATAGAGAAACAAGACATAGTATTACTGTATGAAAGAGCAAAGGAACATTCCTTAATGACAGTGTAAAACATCGGGGTTGTTTCTGTACCATGAATGAAAAAATACTTGCAAACATTTTTATATGTTGGCTATTTGGGAAGACATGCATCTGGAACATTTCTCCCCAAGCCTCTGCTGAAAATTCGCTTAGTTCCAAGTTGGACTGTCCCAGTAAACAAATGTTAATAAATAAATAAAATAAATAATAAAAATATGCAGCTGTCTTAGATTTTCTTTAGTACTTAAATGGCAATAACTGAAGCCTGCTTTTTCAACAAGCTGTAATAGGACACAGCAGCTCATGAGTTTAAAGTCATAAAGAATCAGTTATTACAGATATTTATATAAAAACAATATCATATCATTTTTTTTAATTTTTTTTTTATTTAACATTTGTTGACCGGGAATGTCCGACTAGGTTCCACAGAGCCTGTTTTCAGCGGAGGCCAAGGGAGAAATGCTCCAAGATGCATGTCTTTGGAATATAATGTTCATGTGCTGATAGCATGCAATATCCTAATGCTATCAGTGTTATACCTTTGTAGTAATTAAATCATCAGAGCCACCCTAGAATGCTTACAATAAAAATCAGGAGAGTGAATTCTGTGTTTCTGTTAGAAAAAATAGGAAATGAGAAATCTAGTCTTGGCATGTAGGAGAGCAAAGATTCTTAATAAGTCAGAATGTATTATTATTAAACATAATATCTTATGAAAATGAATTTAAAATTACATTTTTGTCATATTTTAGTCAAGCGTTTTCTTTTATTATCTTTAAGTACCAGACAGATTTCAAAGATGACCCTCAGATTTTCTTCTGAACTAGACATTAAGGCATTATTAAGCCTTCAATAGCACAGAATATTTTTAAACACTGTAATAGAGAAATGCTTGCTTAGACATGCTACAAAAGAAAAAAGGTTAAAAACTTGCTTTTCAGATTTCACTGACAATACTAAGCGTGTAAATACTCTGTTATAGGCAAATTGTATATTAGTCCACATACTAAAAAGTAATTTTATTTAGTCCTGCTAGTGGCATACAAGTATAAAGTGCTGACTGTAATGTGATCTATGTTTGATTAACAGCTTGGGAAACTGATGGAACAAGCATGGAATATGGATGTACCCATCCTGGCAAAGGGGACATGCACTCAGTTGCACCTCCATGCTTGACCTCTGTCAGAGTCCAGGGATTCATGGACAGTACTACCTACAAGGAGAAAGCAAATCTTTAGCTGATTTGCACATGGAGGCATGGACATTATGCTGCAAGCCCACTGGATGCTATCCTTTGCATATCACGAGTGCATATGGTGACAAGGAATGGGACTTAAGTAGAAATACTCTTGATGATCGGATGGGAGATACGAAATTCACCCTGGGGATCACGTCAGTCGCCCTGCTAGACAGGGGACCAGGGAAATAAATATTTTGGGAAGAAATAGTCAGGGAATTGTTATGGCTAGGCTTTTATAGGCCCTAGGTCCGATAGCCTAGTACCAACTGATGAACCTATAATACTATGATTCTACAATGGTAGCATTAATCATCATCACTCTAAACATGGGTCAGAGCAGGTCTGGGGGTGACAAGCAGGTTCAGAGGACCCTGTGGATAAGGAGAGGTATGTGGACCAGATAGTGGTCAGCTCCAGGGAACCAAAATAAAAGTAATTTTATTTAAAGTTTCTTAGCAGCTGTTTGATGTTGTTTATATTATAAATATGTCTTTGATCAACTTTTTGGTGTATAGCAAATGATTCCTAAAGAAGTAATGCAACTATATTTAAGAGACTTTGTTAATATTGTAGTGGTAATAAATTGTTTGAGCCAAGTTTAGAACACATTCTGTGTTCTGCAGTGTAAGGATTTTGTAGAAAAGAGTAAAGTACCTGGATTTCCAGGACACACTAGACACAGGATGGAAACCCAATACAACTTAAACATAACTAGGCACTATGCTCCCTACACTTATCAGCTAGAAACATCTGTGAAAATGCTTACTAATAAGGCAGCTGTAGAGGTCACATATGTACCATATAATGGCCACATACATACTGCCAGCATACTAAGCAAACACATTTCAAATGGGGACTTCTGCACTGCACAACACCTGGCTGTATGGAAATGTTAGCCCTGCCTGTTGGTGTAGATATCCTCATTTGGACTGGATGGTGTCTTGCTTATAATGTATATGCATTATTTTGCACTTAGGATCATGGGGGGGTGTCAAAGAAACAATACATGGAGGGGGGTTTCTCCATTGGGGTCTTGGTGAACCAATATTATCATTTATTTGTACTATCAGCCAAGAGATGAACTTATCCAATATCCTGTGAGTGGCTGTTTGTGTGACCTGTTGAACTCTAGAAAGCCCATGTGCCCAGAATGGTGATAACATACTCTAGTGTCCAATGAAATAGGTAAGTATTCATTCCTCAGGCTGCCATATGTGATCAACACATATCACAGATGGTCTTCATAGATTTTTAAGTTCACACTAGACTGCTAATGTGGACCATTCATAGTCTAGCCAATGAACCCAACTATTTACCAAGACATGAATTTATACTAGACCCCAATCTAGTTGCAGACACTTTCCATAAGAGCTAGAGGAGACACAACAGGGTTGTAATTATGACTGCCTATCCAGTCATCCAGGTTATGCTTAAATAGGGTTATTCTACTTAACCTCTAAGGGGAGTCTGTTCCTTAAAAGATGTATAGTCTGTGAAGGATCTCTCTCCCACCACTAAGTCCTATTTTTGTTTCAGTGGAAGTTTAGGTCAATTGAGCAGGTGTTTAGTGTAATATTAGTCGTGTGGATATATTTAATGTTACAAAGGACCAGATCTTTCAAGGCACTGTAGGCAAGGCAGAGGTCTCCTCTCAATAGTCTCTAGGAAATGGAAAACAGTGAAAACACTTTAAGGCAATCAGGATACGTAAGGAGGATGTTCCCTTAATTTGTTTGGTAAATGGAAGATATGGTCTTTCAAGCTAGTTCATATGCCTAGCCAAATGCATACCAAAGTTGACATTATATTCTATTATTGGCCTGATAAGAGAGAAGTAGAAAGGGGAATCAATGACTCACTTGCATCTAGAAGATATGTCCCTGGTGATTAGTCTGGCTATTTAAAAGATTTCCTAACAAACGTGGTCACATACTAGTCAAAGAATAGTTCATTATTAATGAAAGTGCCCAAGTCCTTAGTAACTCAGTCAGTTTTTAAGGGGTGTTGCCTATGTGATAGGAACAGTAGTGCCCAGTTTTGCCAAAGGACACAATATTGCATGCATTGGCATTTACATTGAAGATGTGGACCAAGCAGCACATCTTAGACCCTGCTGGAGAATATGTAGGTTGGAAAGTTATAACACCATCAGATTTGCAGTCATCAGCAAATTTCATCAGCCAGAGGCCTTTGTTATCTGGTTTAATGTCAGAAAAGTAGATATCAAAGAGGACTGGTCACAGGACTGATCCATGGGGAACAACCAGTCCGTTAGTCAAGAGTATGACTCCAACACTAATAGACTGGGTTGTGTCAGTGAGCCAGTTTACTATCTAGCAGGTAGGATAGGGTTTATAGTTATTTGTATTAGTTTATAAATTATCATAATGTGAATTCAAATTTCCATTTCCATATCCCACTCTGATATATTCACCTCTTTACTTTTTCACTAGACATCATTATGCATTCTGCCATCCTTCATTCTCCTCCTCCCAGTTATAGTACTCACTGGAACTAACCTTCATTTTTTTATTTCCTCCTCCACAATATTTTTTCACTTATCTTTTCTGCTTTATTTTCTCTTTTCTTACTTCACCTCATTTTTTCTCATTGTCAGCCAATTAACCAAGATCTCATTTTTTTAACAGTTTATATACTCTAATGAGTTTGAGATGCATGGCTAGTCTTAAAAAGGCCCTTGTGGTCATTATCCTAGTAACCACCTATGAATCTATAAGTGCTCCTTTTATGTTTATTCACCTTAGATTTCTAAATTCCTCATTATTTTTCCATGTAACTTAATGTAATTATCACTCCATCATTTCAGTGTTATAAGAAATTATCATAAAATTATATCACATTGCATTGTTGTCTTAAAACTGTATTGTTTAGCAGTATTCAATACATCTTTGTTTCTTTCTTTTATACTTTGTACTGTTAGCATTCATAACTCTGTATTGTTTTATAACTCTGAGCAAGTGTAAACCGAATTGTAAATTAAATTTTTGCACTAGAGCTTTACTCCCTGGGCCACCACTGAAAAGGGGGTATTTTTAGGCCCAGTCTGACTAAGAAAACAAATGCTAATGCATAAATAAATATAAGATGCCCAAGCATGAAATGGTGTTGAAGGCCTGGGCCAAGTCCATGCATGCTGTATCAACTGGTTTACCTGAGTCGAATGCTTTACTGACTTGTACAAAAAAGTCCACCAGGTTCAAGAGGCCAGGATCTGCTTTTAACAAACCTAAATCAGTTTGGATCCCAGATTTGATGACTGCCTATGTCCTTGTTTATGAGGTCCATAATAATGCACTCCATTGCCTTACAGATAAGGTTAGTGGGGCTTATAAGCTCGAAGGTGCTTGGATCAGTTATGGTGCTCTTTGTGAAGTGGGATGACAAAAACATTTCTCCATACCAACAGCATGAATGCAGTAGAGAGGATGAGATTCAATAGCTGCAACAAGGAGTTGGCCAAAGAGTGCTTTACACTGGCAAGAACACATCCAGGACATTGTTAGGGCCTATTAAACTATTGTTTCTAGCCTTAGAGGGATCACTCAGGACATGCTTAGAGGTAAGTTATGTGGGTGGTGTAGGTATGATAATATGTGAGTAATTTGGGGGAAATGAGGTATAAAATTTAAGCTGAATCTGTCTACTAATATGCAGACAATGTCCTCGGGTGGAAGTTATGCTGGTTATTATTTCTTAGGTTTCTGCCATAGCTGAAGAAAGCTTTATAGATATACTTATCATGAATGGTGATTCATAATTTGCACTTGCTCTTGTATGACTTCATTTTGTTTTTTGTTGATCATTTTGATCTCCTTCCTAGCTGATAGGGTGTTAGGTTTAGTACTTTGTTTCTCTTATTGTATTATTTGTTGATAGTGACCATCTACCTTATGTATTTGTTCTTGCGTTTGGCACTATATTTTTGTTTTATGATGACTGAGTCTTCAATACTAGATTGAGGTGGACTTTCAAGATGGAGAGGTTTCAAGGTAACTTAAGCATCACACCTAGAGTAAATATTACTGCACAATGGTCAGATTTGACAGGTGATATGATAACTGTGAATCTGAGCATTTGGTATATTTGTGGGAACCAGGTCTTATATTTTGAAGGCCCTCAATGGAATTTGGAATAGTTGGTCCAAAAAGATGGTGCTAACAAAATCCAGGAGTTTCTACATATATTTGTTTGTGGTTTTGTACATCCCCCAGTTAATGGAGGAATAGTTTAATTTACCCAAGTGGCAAATGTTAGGGTCTATGATGAGAGATGTCAGTTTGTTATGATATACCTCATAGAGAGGGTATGGTATTTGGCTACTTTGTGGTACAATATGAGACTGTCACTTAAACAGAAGTAATATTTCACAATTTTCCCCTAAGAGCACAACAGGAACATGCCCTATTTTCCTGGGACTGGACTATGTACTTCTGTACACCCCAAATGTATTTTCTTGTTACACACTTCGGAGCAAGGTGTTCCAGTTTAAGACCTCTGATACACTCACACTCAAAGTAAATTTAAATCTTACACATCCAAACACGTCTGGGAAAGCCTGACACATATTTCCCCTTGTGTTTCTTCCCCCCAAAAATGTTCTTGCTGCCACCAATCAGAATGTCTTCATGCCCTTCTAAAGGGGTGTCCAATTATGAAAATTAAATAGCACAATAAATGATAGCTATGACCATAAGTGACCGGGCCTTTGAGGGGACCTGTGGAGTATCAAACAGGTCGAACCACTCTTTAATCTCTAAAGAAAAAAAAATGATTTACAGCCACGATGTAAAGTATGAAAAACATTTAATAAGTAAAAATGAGTACAAGAATGTAAATCAATAGCTTTCAATAAACACCAGAACTCAATCACCGAAAATGTAAAATTAAACTGCAGGATAGGAGTTCATCATTCTAGAAAAACTCTATCTTAATAACTAAGCTTTCCTAGTCTAACTAAATTGTACTGTTCCTGATCTAATCTAACAAATAACAGCAAGGCCAAGGCAAGCTTACAATTTTTGGTGAGTTCTCTTTTCTTGGTGTCCATTGGCTGCACAACACTTGACAAAACTGCCAGTTCAACTGTCTTGTTTTAAAATATAACTGTTGGGTAGTTCAAAAAAGTTCTGTTTCTGTCAATCAGCTGTTTAAAAAATCACTTAGCAACCAGCAACATTCTAATGACATCACTCACTGTTCAGCTGATTCTCCACAGTACTTTAGAATGTCCCTCTGAAACATGAGCAATTAGAAATGCATCAAAACACAGACAGATTATCTAAACAGTCTGTATAAACAGGGAAATACTTAACATTTTAAAACTTATTTACATTTTCCACAAGTAGACATGCTGGCATACAATGCAAGTTAATCTGAAAATATACATAGATCTCCTGCCAGACAAACTAACACAAATGACAGTGTTTTTGTTTTCTTCACAATGCATATATCAATATTTTCAAGGGTTAGAAATGTGTGCAAGGAGTGCAACTTTTTCTTTATGCTTCTAGAACTGAGCATTGGTACTTTTACAGGATATTGAGAGTAATTGATTACTTGTGTAATTTGAGGAAACTGACTTTGCCTAAAAAGGTACTCTTGGAGAAGAAAAACAATCAGTCAACATACAGAAGCCATGATGAGAGAGAGAGAGAGAGAGATGCATACCATCCTTATCAAAGCAACTGGGGTTTTCAACAATCTCTTTTCAGGCTGATCTGTATTAGTTCCCCCTAGAATGACAGCAGTGCATTAGCCAATAATCAAGGTCAATTATCTTTTATTTGTGTTGTGGCATAATTCTTGATGACACTAAGATACTGCTCGATACTAATTTAACTCCCTTTCCAGATGAGTATTCAGAGAATTCTGTTATGATTTGCTTCCTATGATCCAAGCAGGTGGATCTCAAGTCATTCACTTCCATGTGCACAATGATCAGGTTGTATGTGTATCTGGGATGAAGGAACTTGAAAATGTTACTGACGTTTTGTATCTTGACAGCTGACAGGCAACTGTTACCCTGTCTTTGCTCAGCCTGGTAAGTGAAGCATCTATATGTCCAACTATGGCATCACCTACAAACAGAACTTTGCCAGAAGAACTAGTTTGGCCATGTCCCCTTTACGGCTTCTGCATTCTAGTTGTGTGACCTTCATTATAGGTTCATAGGATGATACTAGGCTATTGGCCCAGAGGCCCTTATATGCCTAGCCAAGAAATTTGCCCATGTTCCCTCAAAGTCAGCACCTGTTTTCCCTGTCCAGCAGAGACACAGGTGGGATCCCAGGAGTATATTTTCTGTTTCCCATCCAGTTATCAGGTTCCTCTTACAGAGGGCTACAGTGGTACTCTGCTTGACATGGAGAGGGAGTCTATTCCACAGATGTGGGAGTCTTTGGGACACAAACATATCCTGCCAACAAGTTCTATTAATGTCACAGACCAGGTTAAGGCCTTGCATGCAGGTTGCATGAGTGGAGTTTGTCTTACTGATATGCAGCAACTCCATCAAGGCTGGGTCTGAAATGGCCTTGTATGCCAGATACAGGTCACCTCTGAGCAGTCTGTATGAGAATGAGTAGAGGGACAGGGCTTTTAGCATATAGTTGGCTGAGAGAGGGACACCTAAATTGAGTTATTTACACCTCTCACAGATAGAGTCATTTGAGTTTAGTATAGGCTTTTACCTGTGTGCATGAGGCAGTTAATATACTGCCTCAAGGATCCATGTTTTACAATGCTAACAATAGAGGAGAGGTTTGTGTGTTGAATCCCTGTTAATGATCTGTGATGTGCAAATCAGTTCAGCTAAGAAGATGCTTGAGCAACTCAGTTCAAGCAGTTTAGACAAAGTGGAAACCTCATCAAAGCAATGTGTAATCTGAAGCCTAAGTGCTGTATACCACCTAGAAATTGCATCTATGAGTCTAACTCTCACTTTGATGAATCACAACTGATTCTAAGATGGATGCAACCACTAATCTAGAAAATTCATGCAAGGCAGTGATTTGAATATAACAAACAACATTAAACAAAACAGTAAACCTCTGAATTGCTAAAGAGCAGCCAGCAATATCAAGAAAGGCAGTTGTGACTATGTGATTGTCTTTGGGGTGAACAAATTGCTATTCTTAAAGGGTAGAGGTTTGAAATTGTTTTATGACTTCCAGGAGCTGTAGAAGATCTTAACAAGGTTCTGTGCGTGCGTGTGTGTATGTGTGTGTGTGTGTGTGTGTGTGTGTGTGTGTGTGTGTGTGTGTGTGTGTGTGTGTGTGTGTGTTTTGACATCTATGTGTTAAAGCCAAGCTAGGGGGGTCCATGGGAACGAGAACTAAAAGGCTTGAGGGAAGTAGCTAGGGAGTCACCTGATTCTCAAGGAAAAGGGGGGGGCTGTATACTGAAACAAAGGGTTACTGTACAGAGAGTGGACCCCTGAGGAAGGACTAGAGGGTGAGGTAACATAGCAGTTGGTAGTGCCTGGAGCCTCTGGCACTTCTAGCCATAGCCCATGGCATTCCTTTTACAGGTCATATGGGTATAAAGCATACCAAGAGACATATTATGCAGAACCTTTACTGACCTGTGTTTGCAAGGGATATAATAAGACACTGCAAGACCTGTGAGCAGTGCCAAAAAGTAGGCAAGGCAAGAGACAAGGTCAAGTCTCCTTTTATGGCTTTGCCTGTGATTGAGGAGCCATTTCAGATGGTAGCTATGGATACTGCAGGGCCTCTGAGTATCCCAAGCAACTCAGGAAGAAGTATATCCTGGTGGTAGTAAATTGCACTACTAGATATCTTGAGATGGTCGCTCTGTCCTCCATCAAGGCAGAGAAGGTGGCAAATGCTTTGTTAGACATTTTTAGCAGGGTGCCAATTTCATGTCAAATCTGCTGGCTTGTCTGTGGAAGTGCTGTGGGGTGAAGCACCTAAAGACCACCCCCTACCATCCCCAGACTAATGGTCTTGCGGAGAGGTTAAACTCTACACTAAAGACCATGCTATGGGCACCTGCAGACTAGTTTAAGAGAGTTTAAGAGAGACTGGGAGAAATATGTGCCCCATCTGCTGTTTGCATACAGACAGGTAACCCAGGAATCCACAGGTTTTTCACCCTTTGAGTTGCTGTATGGGCATGGGTGACAGGGCCTTTGGATTTGATTTGTGATGAGTGGGAGGGTGAGTGTGGATCCCATGGGGAGTCTGTTGTGACATGTCCTGGACCTCAGGATGGAGATATGGAGCTCATGGGCTTAGTTGGCCCAGGTGGTCCTTGCAGGAGCCCAACAGCAGAAAAAGGTCTGGTATGACAGGAATGCCCCAGCCCAAGAGTATGCTGTAGGGCACCAGGTTATGGTTCTTATTCCTGTCAGGCACCATAAGCTGCGGGCAGCTTAGGAGGGACTCATCAAGGTGGAAGGGAGCATCAGTGTTGTTGACTACATGGTGGAACTGCTGGACAGGAAGCAGGGGCACAAATTGTACCATGTTAATATGATGAAGCCTTACAATGGTAGGGAAGCCTTGGTGCTGAGTATTTGCAGTGAATGGCAGGAATAATCTGAGGGGGATCCTCAGTGAGGCACGGACTGACATCTCAGTGGAAGGGGTAGCAACGTCCCAGAGTCTATCCCCTACTCAGGTTCAAGAAATCCGAGCAGCAGTGTTACAGGAGTCTGGGTGCATGTTCACTGAGAAACCTGGGTGCACCTACCAGGTGTATCACCATGTGGATACAGGACCCCAAAGGTCTATCAAGCAAGCCACGTACAGGGTGAGTGAGCAAGTCAGACAGACTCTGAGGGAGGAGATACAGGAAATGTTGGAATTGGGGGTAATCCAGGAGTCCAGCAGTTCCTGGTCTTCCCCAGTTGTGCTGGTACCAAAGAAAGATGGCAGCACCAGGTTCTATGTGGACTACAGGAATCTAAATTGGCACACAGATTCAGATGCTTACCCCATGCCTAGTACAGACAAAGCTTTAGAGTAGCTGGGTAGGGCTAAGTATCTGACCACTATTAATCTGACCAAGGGCTACTGGCAGGTGCCCTTGATTCCCACCACTGGAGAGAAGTCAGCCTTTGTGGCTCCTTTCAAATTATACAAGTTCAGAAAGATGCCCTTTGGAATGCAAAATGCCCCAGCAACCTTCCAGAGGCTGTTGGATCATGTCATAGCAGGAGCAGGAGATTGTGCCCTCGCTTGCCTGGATGATATTGCCATTTATAGCCATTCCTGGCATGAGTATCTTCAGCATATCAGGGAGGTCCTGGGCAGACTGCAAGGGGCAGGGTTGACCACTGGGCCCAGAATGTTTCAAGTGGATATGGCAGAGGTCTCCTACCTGGGACATAGAGTGGGGAATAGTAAGATTAGGCCAGAACTGCCAAAGTGGAAATTATTCTGGTGTGGCCTGCCCCTGTTACCAAAAAGCAGGTGAGGGCATTCTTGGGAACAGCAGGGTAGTATAAAATGTTTTCCCAATTATTGAATTTGTCTTTTCCCTAGTAATTGTTTAATTAAGGAGTATACTGGATTCACCTGCACCGGAAATGATGTTACCTTGTATTTTCCTACTTGTTATAAAGTGCATTGGTGGTTTTTATCTTACTGTCTGAGGAAGCTACTGTTTGACAGTAGCGAAAACGTTTTTATTAAAATACGTTAATCTGCTGTTGGTGTGCCTGCTGCTTACATTCTGCTTTTGGTTTTCCCAATTATAGTACAATTGCTGTTCCCCTCAAAGATCTGACAAGGAAAAATAGGCCAGACAAAGTAGTGTGGACCTCAGCCTGTGAGCAGGAATTCCAAAAGCTTAAAGGGGCTTTGGGAGGACCCCCTGTGTTAGCCAGTCCAGAATACAGCAAATAATTTGTTGTGCAGGTAAATGCTTCAAACCATGGGGTGGGGGCTGTACTCAGTCAGGCTTCATCAGAGGGAAAAGTGCACCCAGTAATATATCTTAGCTGTAGACTCCAACCTAAGGAGGAATGTTATGAAGCAGTAGAAAAAGAATGTCTAGCTATACTATGAGCACTGCAGAAACTTCAGCCCTATCTCTATGGAAGGAAATTCACTGTAGTTACAGACCACAATCACTTAACATGGCTACACTGAGCCAGCAAGCAAAATGCCAAGATACTAAGGTGGAACCTAAGGTTGCAGACATATGGTATGACAGCGCAACACCATAGCGGGGTTAGCAATGCCAATGCAGATGGGCTATCAAGACATAGTATGGGTTAATGTATTCCCAGATATGGTCATTCATCTCAAGCAATGCTTCTCAAGGGTCACTTGGAAAATTAGCTTGAGTCTTCAAAGGAGGTTGAGATGTAATGATGTGAGGTATTGGCAGCTATGCCAGGAGTAGAAGGGCAGTGGTTGTGTGACATATGCCAGCACAGCTGGCTGGAGTTGTGTATACAGTTATGTGTCATTTGTATATCAAACTGATTTGTACAGATGCTTGTGTTGAAAAAATGTATTTGCAAAGCTGCTTGTGTTAAAAATGTATCAACAGTGTGCTCTGCTGGACAGAGAAAGGGTTATAAATGTATTATTGTAAAAATTTAAATGTATATGTTTTAACAGAGGAAAAGAGGTTGATCTCAATCCACTTGACTTTAAAAATGTTCTGAAATTAAATTACTGGGCCTAGATCAAGGCGATTGTGTCTTACGGTTCTCAATGCAGCCAGAGATAAAAAGTCTGTGCTAGGAAGCTTTCTGCTTTGTCTTTGAGGTGAACTAATTGCTACTCAGCACGGGTGGATGACTGAATTTGTTTTATGACTTCCAGGAGCTGTAGAAGATCATAGCAAGGATCTCTGTATATGGATTATTGACACATATGTGCCAAATCCTGGCAGTTTCTAACCTGGTGGAGGGTGGCATGGGAGCCAGAAGTCAGATGACCAGTTGTGTGTGATGTCATCCTGTAGTCCATCACTAAAAAGGATGTAAATAGATATTTAGTATTTTCATCTTGTTTTCTTATTTATTATTAAATATATTTATATATTTCATTGTGACTGGTCTTGTAGATAATATCTTAATCTCTGAGACTACTTATATGTATTTGGTGATAGCTCTGGCCACTCCTGAAAGCCTTGCTGTTGGTCAAACTACCATTTGTATTAATATTAATTTCACTCAGTATAATTGGGTATCCTTGCAAGAGCCTTAGAGTGGTTGACTTTGGAGAGTCTGGTGGCGGTGTAATTACCTTATAGTCTGGGCAGAAGGGGCATAGCTAGTAAATCTGGTTTTGTGTGTGTGTGTGTGTGTGTGTGTGTGTGTGTGTGTGTGTGTGTGTGTGTGTGTGTGTGTGTGTGTGTGTGTGTGTGTAAATCAAATCTCAAAGAATGTGTGTCAGCTGCCTGGAGCAGGGACACAAAGCACTGGTTCCACAGAGAGGGTGCTGGAGGACTTTGCTTGGACACTTGGCTGAGGACTCAACCCTATATTTATGCCAGTGGGGAGTCTTAGTGGGGATCTGGAGAGAGAGAGAGTGGACCCAGCCCACAAACTGACTGTGTTCCCTGTGTTCTCTTAAGGGAAATTATGCTTGATGCAGAGAGCTGTGACTGGAAATTGTGGGTGTATCCATTTTTGTTCCAAATGAACGTCCCTCTCCAGTGTCAGTGGTGACGATTGAGGCTCCTTGATTATTGGCCCACAGTGGGACTTCACAGCAGTATTAACTGAAAATTACTAATATGATATAAAAATAGTACAAACAATGCAAAACAGTTCATAGCACCTGAAACATTATAAAATAATAAAAAGCAATGTAAAAATAGGTAGAAAAGATGGGCAAATTAAGTAAACAGAAAAACAACTTTTCTGGGGGGGTTTTCTATCTCTTTTATAGGTGCATTGTCTAGCCAAACAGTGAAGTCACATGGCTATTGTTAGGAAGACAAAGGGTGAGCTAGGCCCTACATAGTACATCTAACAGAAGAAAACAAGAAATAATAAAAACTGGGTGTAATCTAAAGAACAAGTGCTGTTGACTACCCAGAACCTGCATCAATCAGCGTAAGTATCATGTAGATGACTCACAACCGATTCTAAGTTGTCTGCTGCCCTTGTCTAAGCAGAGTGACTTAAGGCAGTGATTTAAATATAGCGAACAGTATTATATAAAACAGAACAGCTCAGCATGGGTAAAGTACAACTAGCAATACCAAGCAAGGTAGTATTAACTGAAAAGGACTAAGTTGGTATAAAAATAGTACAGGCAATGCCAAAACAGTTCCAGATATCTAAAACAGTATAAAATAACAGCAGGCAATGCAAAAACAGGTAGAACTAAGCAACTTAAGTGGGAAAATAAGAACCTTGCTGTTTTTCAAAATCTGTCAATGATCTGATGGTCTGTTGGACCATAGCAATTTGCAGACTGCTGCAAACATTACAGTGGAACGCATCCTACTAGTATAGGTCCTTGTAATTCCTGGAATGCATTAAATTGGATCAAGTGAGCCAGAAGTGTTAGGTTCTCAACATTTCTGCTATCTTTACTAGTATTTTCTTCCTCAGTTTATACGTAAACATCTTACTTTAGCTATGTGCATTTGTCATATGTTTGAATCCCACTCATGCATCTTCACTTGCTTACCTACATTGCCACCCCATGTGACTCTCTAGTACATACACCTACCTTTGTAAACCTTCACTCTAAATCACCACTGACTTACATGTGTCTGTGAAGTGAAAAATAGTACCCTGTCTTTTAAGAAAAGGGTTTCTAAATGCTGCTCTTTTTTTAGAATTTAACAACCAGACTAAAAGATAAACCAAGGAAAGAGACAGGGAGTGACAGACACAATCATCTGAAACATCTGTAACAAAGACTATTTTTTTTTAAATAAAGCCATAAATATTGGTTTGAATAATTAGACTACATTAGGTGTGATTATTTTTTTGAAGTAGATTCATTGTATTAATAATTTTAGTGGTGGTTACCTTAAGTGGGGAAAAATCTATAGAAGCAAATGAGGCAATATTTTTAGGTGGGGTTGGGGGATATTTTATTTCTGTTATTACCAGGCACAGAGAGGGGATTTTCTTACACTTTTAATAATTTCTAGTTTTCATTATGTAGACATTTAATTACTAATGTAGAGTACTTGATGTAATTCTGACTTTTCCTTTAAGTAAGAAATGAAAATTAATTCATACCATGCTGCTTGTCTGCTTATACAATACATTGAAATTAAATGTGCTAATTATACTACTAAACAGTATGCAAATGCCTTACTTTGACTGTATTAACACATACTTATTAAAAATAATTACCTGGAGTAATGGTTATTCTAAGGATTCATGCAGAAAGATCCTTTGAAGTTGGAGGTGCTAGTGTCTTGTCTTTGCTTGCAGTGATTTACTTCATAATTGTTAGCTCTCATTTTCTGTTTTAGGCTGAGTATCTACAGAAGCCATTACATTCTATCATTTTTATTTAGTTAAAACTCAAAATGAAATATTAAGACTGGAGTTTTTATAAAAGCACACCAAAGCTACTGGAATGCAGAAGTACATTTTAGAAAAGATGCGTATGCAAGATTCTGTACTCCTGCTGAGTTAAATATGACAATAAATAGGGTATGTTCTCTTCGTAAGTATACTTAACAATGCTGTCTATATTCCTTTGTCTTTGTTCCACTTGTCTCTGTCAACCATCTCCCTCCTGTCTGGTTACACCAAAAGAAGCAGGCAAGTACCAAGAACCATAGCCATCATTCTGCAGGGAGTTTACATGTCTGGTACCTAGCACCTCATGGCTTGATGTGCACACCTTCCAAAGTGTGCCTGCAATAGTGTCCACAGTGTTTGCGCATGCTTTCACCCATGTGTTTATGACAACTATAGCGATTGCATACTACTTGGCAGAGCCAATCAGATGGCCCTGGGCCTTACACTACTTGCTTTAATACCCAGCCTCCACTGCTCAATTGTACAGATTTTCGCAGAATGCCCAAATTTTTACCTCATATTTTTGGTGTGTACCTCCTAAAATCTGTACCTTTCTTGCAAATAGCTGAGGATTGCAGTAATTAAGTAATGACAAATATTTGAGTTTAAGACTCCACATTCTTCAGAAAATTCATGCTAATGCAAAACCTATTATTATATCAACTTTCTAACTTTGTAAGAGCAATATTTAAAATCTGTCCCTATTTGTCCCCCCATAATTTTAGGCTTTGTTCAGATTTTTTTCTCTAAGAGGTTGATAGGTATACAACAGTACACTGAGCCAACCCCCCCCCCCAACAGATGATGAACCAAGGTTGGCCTCTCAAACCCACCCTCCTCAATAGCGCATCCAGTAGCTGGTAGCAAGTTCAACTGGGGTTATATGCACTGCATACAGGGCTTTATCCATCTGCATCAGTGGTAACTGATTATTGCAGTCTTGTTCTATGAACCAGTTTCACATGTTTGCCAATCTTCTTCCGTGAACTAGAGCTGCATATTTATTTATATCTACTCTGAGAAACTGTTACATAAATGTAAATGTCAATCTGACCTTGGAAAATGGATCTTCACATCTATCTACTGCATTAACAAGTTTGTTTCCATGCCTTTCCTTCCAGTGTTGTTCTATTTACACTGATGTATAGGCCTTTTAATGACAAAATTTACAATGTTTTGTGATTGAGCCTCATAATAGTAAATCACAAAACATTGTAAACATTTGATAGCAAACGCAATTCAACTTACAAAAATCATTAAAACAAATTTTTTCCAGGAGGACAGGCCCCTCTGTGCCCCCCTAACACACACACACACACACACACACACACACACACACACACACACACACACACACACACACACACACACACACACACACACACACACACACACACACGCCTACTATGTCTATGTACCAATTTTGAGAATGTTGGATCTTTGCATCTCGGAGAAAGGAAAAATTCTGGGGAATGTGATACCATAAACCCAGTCTTCTGGTACAAATCCAGATTTTAGCAAATTAGTTATTTACATAAGACTGTCAGTCATTCATGTATTGCAAACAAGTCTGGCACCCATTTGTGCATAAAAAACAAATCTAGTATAGAGATGCGGATCACACTGTCATTCATTTTTATTTTGTTTTATTCATTTATTAACTGTGTAAACCCACTGGACACAAAAATGTCCCTTTTCAGGAGTGACCTAGGGCACTGTCTGGTTAAGTGATTTGCTCAGAGTCACACAGTATAGAAATGGAGATGGAAGGACTCAAACCTGTATTCATCCTTGAATCATATCAAAAGATGCTTAACATAATGGAATTAGTCCTACAGTAGTTAAAACTTTGTAATCATTGTCAGCTGTTGTCTTCATAATTATGATGGCAATCCAGTACTATCTTCTCTAGAAATTATTTTATTTTCATTCAGAATCTAGCTAATTCTGCATGCTGTTCATGAATGATGGGAGCAAACAGTGAGGCAAAGTCATTGTGAGAAGAGCTTAGGTAAGTAGAGAAAGGTGGATCAACAAAGCTCTTTTTTCATCAGAAATGGGCGGCTCAGTGGTGCAATAGTTAACATTGTCACCTAACAGCAAGAGATTCTCTGGTTCGATTCTTGGCTAGGGTGCCTTCTGTGTGGAGTCTGCATGTCCTCCCTGTGTTTGCGTAGGTTTCCTCTGGGTGCTACAGTTTTCTCCTCCTTCTAAAGATATGTGTCTGGAGCATTTCTCCCCGGGCCTCCGCTGAAAATCGGCTCTGTCCTAGTCAGAATTTCCCAGTTAACAAGTGTTAAATAAATAAATAAACAGAAGATTCTCTCCTATGCTACTTTTTTTTTTAATTAAACTAGACAAACAGTGGTATAAGCACATCTGTGGATACCTCTACTCCCAAGATGCCTGTGTGGGATCAAGGCTGCACTAACTGGGAGTAAAGAATTTTCCAGTACCATAATCATCCTTTCCAAGTGCTAGTGCTTACGATCAGACCCAGAGCACAACTGGAACAGACAAACATACTACATAAGTGTATGAGGTTTGCCATATTATACCTTATTTGCACTGATAATTGTTTATATATTTACATTTATTTTTAGGTCTTTCATACATACTGCAAGTAGAATAATCTTTGCAAGAAAGTAATGAAGTAAATAAAGGAAGAAGGAGGAGTTGGTATTGTAAGAACGCTATAATATGAAATCTTCTGAGCTATACTATGTAAAGAGCTATTCTATAACAAAATTAACCATGTAAAAGGTCTGCAAAAACAAAAGCAATATGTATTACTCTGTATAATTCTGTATTATTCCATGCTGATCTCATGTGGTTCAATTTTGTGTAAAAATAAAATTTAGCAGAAATGAGTTTTGCTTTTGTTTGAAGTGCAGCACAACTGTATTAATTTGTTCACACTGCTCCTTCATCTCTTTCTCTCACTCTCTCCCTCTCTTCCGGCTTGTTAATTCTGGATTTTGAATTCTGTCTGTTTCAAATTTTTAAGTGTTGGGGGAGAATAATCCTGAATTAACTCACCACCTGACATACCTCTCTACCTCTTGGTACAAGAAATCTGGACAAAGCCTTACATAATATGGGACAAAGGCCCAAAAATATGGAAACGTT